>NC_143033.1:6235000-6405000 GCF_057628025.1 Oncorhynchus mykiss | reverse complement strand
ACCCCTGGTCTCCTTCCCTCTAGTTTCTCAGTCACCTCTGGTCTCCTTCCCTCTAGTTTCTCAGTCACCCCTGGTCTCCTTCCCTCTAGTTTCTCAGTCACCACTGGTCTCCTTCCCTCTAGTTTCTCAGTCCCCCCTGGTCTCCTCTAGTTTCTCAGTCACCACTGGTCTCCTTCCCTCTAGTTTCTCAGTCACCCCTGGTCTCCTTCCTTCTAGTTTCTCAGTCACCCCTAGTCTCCTTCCCTCTAGTTTCTCAGTCACCACTGGTCTCCTTCCCTCTAGTTTCTCAGTCACCCCTGGTCTCCTCTAGTTTCTCAGTCACCCCTGGTCTCCTCTAGTTTCTCAGTCACCCCTGGTCTCCTTCCCTCTAGTTTCTCAGTCACCACTGGTCTCCTTCCCTCTAGTTTCTCAGTCACCCCTGGTCTCCGTCCCTCTAGTTTCTCAGTCACCCCTGGTCTCCTCTAGTTTCTCAGTCACCCCTGGTCTCCTTCCCTCTAGTTTCTCAGTCACCACTGGTCTCCTTCCCTCTAGTTTCTCAGTCACCCCTGGTCTCCTCTAGTTTCTCAGTCACCCCTGGTCTCCTTCCCTCTAGTTTCTCAGTCACCCCTGGTCTCCTCTAGTTTCTCAGTCACCCCTAGTCTCCTTCCCTCTAGTTTCTCAGTCACCCCTGGTCTCCTCTAGTTTCTCAGTCACCCCTGGTCTCCTTCCCTCTAGTTTCTCAGTCACCCCTGGTCTCCTTCCCTCTAGTTTCTCAGTCAACCCTGGTCTCCTTCCCTCTAGTTTCTCAGTCACCACTAGTCTCCTTCCCTCTAGTTTCTCAGTCACCCCTGGTCTCCTTCCCTCTAGTTTCTCAGTCACCCCTGGTCTCCTCTAGTTTCTCAGTCACCACTGGTCTCCTTCCCTCTAGTTTCTCAGTCACCCCTGGTCTCCTTCCCTCTAGGTTCTCAGTCACCCCTGGTCTCCTCTAGTTTCTCAGTCACCACTGGTCTCCTTCCCTCTAGTTTCTCAGTCACCACTGGTCTCCTCTAGTTTCTCAGTCACCCCTGGTCTCCTTCCCTCTAGTTTCTCAGTCACCCCTGGTCTCCTTCCCTCTAGTTTCTCAGTCACCACTAGTCTCCTTCCCTCTAGTTTCTCAGTCACCACTGGTCTCCTTCCCTCTAGTTTCTCAGTCACCCCTGGTCTCCTCTAGTTTCTCAGTCACTCCTGGTCTCCTCTAGTTTCTCAGTCAACCCTGGTCTCCTTCCCTCTAGTTTCTCAGTCACCACTAGTCTCCTTCCCTCTAGTTTCTCAGTCACCCCTGGTCTCCTTCCCTCTAGTTTCTCAGTCACCCCTGGTCTCCTCTAGTTCCTCAGTCACCACTGGTCTCCTTCCCTCTAGTTTCTCAGTCACCCATAGTCTCCTTCCCTCTAGGTTCTCAGTCACCCCTGGTCTCCTCTAGTTTCTCAGTCACCACTGGTCTCCTTCCCTCTAGTTTCTCAGTCACCACTGGTCTCCTCTAGTTTCTCAGTCACCCCTGGTCTCCTTCCCTCTCGTTTCTCAGTCACCACTGGTCTCCTTCCCTCTATTTTCTCAGTCACCCCTGGTCTCCTCTAGTTTCTCAGTCACCCCTGGTCTCCTTCCCTCTAGTTTCTCAGTCACCACTGGTCTCCTTCCCTCTAGTTTCTCAGTCACCCCTGGTCTCCTTCCCTCTAGTTTCTCAGTCACCACTGGTCTCCTTCCCTCTAGTTTCTCAGTCACCCCTGGTCTCCTCTAGTTTCTCAGTCACCCCTGGTCTCCTCTAGTTTCTCAGTCACCCCTGGTCTCCTTCCCTCTAGTTTCTCAGTCACCTCTGGTCTCCTTCCCTCTAGGATTCTCAGTCACCACTGGTCTCATTCCCTCTAGTTTCTCAGTCACCCCTGGTCTCCTTCCCTCTAGTTTCTCAGTCACCCCTGGTCTCCTTCCCTCTAGTTTCTCAGTCACCACTGGTCTCCTTCCCTCTAGTTTCTCAGTCCCCCCTGGTCTCCTCTAGTTTCTCAGTCACCACTGGTCTCCTTCCCTCTAGTTTCTCAGTCACCCCTGGTCTCTGTCCCTCTAGTTTCTCTGTCTCAGTCACCCCTGGTCTCCTTCCCTCTAGTTTCTCAGTCACCACTCGTCTCCTTCCCTCTAGTTTCTCAGTCCCCACTGGTCTCCTTCCCTCTAGTTTCTCAGTCACCCCTGGTCTCCTTCCCTCTAGTTTCTCAGTCACCCCTGGTCTCCTTCCCTCTAGTTTCTCAGTCACCCCTGGTCTCCTTCCCTCTAGTTTCTCAGTCACCACTGGTCTCCTTCCCTCTAGTTTCTCAGTCACCCCTGGTCTCCTCTAGTTTCTCAGTCACCCCTGGTCTCCTTCCCTCTAGTTTCTCAGTCACCACTGGTCTCCTTCCCTCTAGTTCCTCAGTCACCCCTGGTCTCCTTCCCTCTAGTTTCTCAGTCACCACTGGTCTCCTTCCCTCTAGTTTCTCAGTCACCCCTGGTCTCCTTCCCTCTAGTTTCTCAGTCACCCCTGGTCCCCTTCACTCTAGTTTCTCAGTCACCCCTGGTCTCCTTCCCTCTAGTTTCTCAGTCACCCCTGGTCTCCTTCCCTCTAGTTTCTCAGTCACCACTGGTCTCATTCCCTCTAGTTTCTCAGTCACCCCTGGTCTCCTTCCCTCTAGTTTCTCAGTCACCACTGGTCTCCTTCCCTCTAGTTTCTCAGTCACCCCTGGTCTCCTCTAGTTTCTCAGTCACCCCTAGTCTCCTTCCCTCTAGTTTCTCAGTCACCCCTGGTCTCCTCTAGTTTCTCAGTCACCCCTGGTCTCCTTCCCTCTAGTTTCTCAGTCACCCCTGGTCTCCTTCCCTCTAGTTTCTCAGTCAACCCTGGTCTCCTTCCCTCTAGTTTCTCAGTCACCACTAGTCTCCTTCCCTCTAGTTTCTCAGTCACCCCTGGTCTCCTTCCCTCTAGTTTCTCAGTCACCCCTGGTCTCCTCTAGTTTCTCAGTCACCACTGGTCTCCTTCCCTCTAGTTTCTCAGTCACCCCTGGTCTCCTTCCCTCTAGGTTCTCAGTCACCCCTGGTCTCCTCTAGTTTCTCAGTCACCACTGGTCTCCTTCCCTCTAGTTTCTCAGTCACCACTGGTCTCCTCTAGTTTCTCAGTCACCCCTGGTCTCCTTCCCTCTAGTTTCTCAGTCACCCCTGGTCTCCTTCCCTCTAGTTTCTCAGTCACCACTAGTCTCCTTCCCTCTAGTTTCTCAGTCACCACTGGTCTCCTTCCCTCTAGTTTCTCAGTCACCCCTGGTCTCCTCTAGTTTCTCAGTCACTCCTGGTCTCCTCTAGTTTCTCAGTCAACCCTGGTCTCCTTCCCTCTAGTTTCTCAGTCACCACTAGTCTCCTTCCCTCTAGTTTCTCAGTCACCCCTGGTCTCCTTCCCTCTAGTTTCTCAGTCACCCCTGGTCTCCTCTAGTTCCTCAGTCACCACTGGTCTCCTTCCCTCTAGTTTCTCAGTCACCCATAGTCTCCTTCCCTCTAGGTTCTCAGTCACCCCTGGTCTCCTCTAGTTTCTCAGTCACCACTGGTCTCCTTCCCTCTAGTTTCTCAGTCACCACTGGTCTCCTCTAGTTTCTCAGTCACCCCTGGTCTCCTTCCCTCTCGTTTCTCAGTCACCACTGGTCTCCTTCCCTCTATTTTCTCAGTCACCCCTGGTCTCCTCTAGTTTCTCAGTCACCCCTGGTCTCCTTCCCTCTAGTTTCTCAGTCACCACTGGTCTCCTTCCCTCTAGTTTCTCAGTCACCCCTGGTCTCCTTCCCTCTAGTTTCTCAGTCACCACTGGTCTCCTTCCCTCTAGTTTCTCAGTCACCCCTGGTCTCCTCTAGTTTCTCAGTCACCCCTGGTCTCCTCTAGTTTCTCAGTCACCCCTGGTCTCCTTCCCTCTAGTTTCTCAGTCACCTCTGGTCTCCTTCCCTCTAGGATTCTCAGTCACCACTGGTCTCATTCCCTCTAGTTTCTCAGTCACCCCTGGTCTCCTTCCCTCTAGTTTCTCAGTCACCCCTGGTCTCCTTCCCTCTAGTTTCTCAGTCACCACTGGTCTCCTTCCCTCTAGTTTCTCAGTCCCCCCTGGTCTCCTCTAGTTTCTCAGTCACCACTGGTCTCCTTCCCTCTAGTTTCTCAGTCACCCCTGGTCTCTGTCCCTCTAGTTTCTCTGTCTCAGTCACCCCTGGTCTCCTTCCCTCTAGTTTCTCAGTCACCACTCGTCTCCTTCCCTCTAGTTTCTCAGTCCCCACTGGTCTCCTTCCCTCTAGTTTCTCAGTCACCCCTGGTCTCCTTCCCTCTAGTTTCTCAGTCACCCCTGGTCTCCTTCCCTCTAGTTTCTCAGTCACCCCTGGTCTCCTTCCCTCTAGTTTCTCAGTCACCACTGGTCTCCTTCCCTCTAGTTTCTCAGTCACCCCTGGTCTCCTCTAGTTTCTCAGTCACCCCTGGTCTCCTTCCCTCTAGTTTCTCAGTCACCACTGGTCTCCTTCCCTCTAGTTCCTCAGTCACCCCTGGTCTCCTTCCCTCTAGTTTCTCAGTCACCACTGGTCTCCTTCCCTCTAGTTTCTCAGTCACCCCTGGTCTCCTTCCCTCTAGTTTCTCAGTCACCCCTGGTCCCCTTCACTCTAGTTTCTCAGTCACCCCTGGTCTCCTTCCCTCTAGTTTCTCAGTCACCCCTGGTCTCCTTCCCTCTAGTTTCTCAGTCACCACTGGTCTCATTCCCTCTAGTTTCTCAGTCACCCCTGGTCTCCTTCCCTCTAGTTTCTCAGTCACCACTGGTCTCCTTCCCTCTAGTTTCTCAGTCACCACTGGTCTCCTTCCCTCTAGTTTCTCAGTCCCCCCTGGTCTCCTTCCCTCTAGTTTCTCTGTCACCCCTGGTCTCCTTCCCTCTAGTTTCTCAGTCACCCCTGGTCTCCTTCCCTCTAGTTTTTCAGTCACCCCTGGTCCCCTTTACTCTAGTTTCTCAGTCACCCCTGGTCTCCTTCCCTCTAGTTTCTCAGTCACCACTGGTCTCCTTCCCTCTAGTTTCTCAGTCACCCCTGGTCTCCTTCCCTCTAGTTTCTCAGTCACCCCTGGTCTCCTCTAGTTTCTCAGACACCCCTGGTCTCCTTCCCTCTAGTTTCTCAGTCACCACTAGTCTCCTTCCCTCTAGTTTCTCAGTCACCCCTGGTCTCCTTCCCTCTAGTTTCTCAGTCACCCCTGGTCTCCTTCCTTCTAGTTTCTCAGTCACCCCTAGTCTCCTTCCCTCTAGTTTCTCAGTCACCCCTGGTCTCCTTCCCTCTAGTTTCTCAGTCACCTCTGGTCTCCTTCCCTCTAGGATTCTCAGTCACCACTGGTCTCATTCCCTCTAGTTTCTCAGTCACCCCTGGTCTCCTTCCCTCTAGTTTCTCAGTCACCCCTGGTCTCCTTCCCTCTAGTTTCTCAGTCACCACTGGTCTCCTTCCCTCTAGTTTCTCAGTCCCCCCTGGTCTCCTCTAGTTTCTCAGTCACCACTGGTCTCCTTCCCTCTAGTTTCTCAGTCACCCCTGGTCTCCTTCCTTCTAGTTTCTCAGTCACCCCTAGTCTCCTTCCCTCTAGTTTCTCAGTCACCACTGGTCTCCTTCCCTCTAGTTTCTCAGTCACCCCTGGTCTCCTCTAGTTTCTCAGTCACCCCTGGTCTCCTCTAGTTTCTCAGTCACCCCTGGTCTCCTTCCCTCTAGTTTCTCAGTCACCACTGGTCTCCTTCCCTCTAGTTTCTCAGTCACCCCTGGTCTCCGTCCCTCTAGTTTCTCAGTCACCCCTGGTCTCCTCTAGTTTCTCAGTCACCCCTGGTCTCCTTCCCTCTAGTTTCTCAGTCACCACTGGTCTCCTTCCCTCTAGTTTCTCAGTCACCCCTGGTCTCCTCTAGTTTCTCAGTCACCCCTGGTCTCCTTCCCTCTAGTTTCTCAGTCACCACTGGTCTCCTCTAGTTTCTCAGTCACCCCTAGTCTCCTTCCCTCTAGTTTCTCAGTCACCCCTGGTCTCCTCTAGTTTCTCAGTCACCCCTGGTCTCCTTCCCTCTAGTTTCTCAGTCACCCCTGGTCTCCTTCCCTCTAGTTTCTCAGTCAACCCTGGTCTCCTTCCCTCTAGTTTCTCAGTCACCACTAGTCTCCTTCCCTCTAGTTTCTCAGTCACCCCTGGTCTCCTTCCCTCTAGTTTCTCAGTCACCCCTGGTCTCCTCTAGTTTCTCAGTCACCACTGGTCTCCTTCCCTCTAGTTTCTCAGTCACCCCTGGTCTCCTTCCCTCTAGGTTCTCAGTCACCCCTGGTCTCCTCTAGTTTCTCAGTCACCACTGGTCTCCTTCCCTCTAGTTTCTCAGTCACCACTGGTCTCCTCTAGTTTCTCAGTCACCCCTGGTCTCCTTCCCTCTAGTTTCTCAGTCACCCCTGGTCTCCTTCCCTCTAGTTTCTCAGTCACCACTAGTCTCCTTCCCTCTAGTTTCTCAGTCACCACTGGTCTCCTTCCCTCTAGTTTCTCAGTCACCCCTGGTCTCCTCTAGTTTCTCAGTCACTCCTGGTCTCCTCTAGTTTCTCAGTCAACCCTGGTCTCCTTCCCTCTAGTTTCTCAGTCACCACTAGTCTCCTTCCCTCTAGTTTCTCAGTCACCCCTGGTCTCCTTCCCTCTAGTTTCTCAGTCACCCCTGGTCTCCTCTAGTTCCTCAGTCACCACTGGTCTCCTTCCCTCTAGTTTCTCAGTCACCCATAGTCTCCTTCCCTCTAGGTTCTCAGTCACCCCTGGTCTCCTCTAGTTTCTCAGTCACCACTGGTCTCCTTCCCTCTAGTTTCTCAGTCACCACTGGTCTCCTCTAGTTTCTCAGTCACCCCTGGTCTCCTTCCCTCTCGTTTCTCAGTCACCACTGGTCTCCTTCCCTCTATTTTCTCAGTCACCCCTGGTCTCCTCTAGTTTCTCAGTCACCCCTGGTCTCCTTCCCTCTAGTTTCTCAGTCACCACTGGTCTCCTTCCCTCTAGTTTCTCAGTCACCCCTGGTCTCCTTCCCTCTAGTTTCTCAGTCACCACTGGTCTCCTTCCCTCTAGTTTCTCAGTCACCACTGGTCTCCTTCCCTCTAGTTTCTCAGTCCCCCCTGGTCTCCTTCCCTCTAGTTTCTCTGTCACCCCTGGTCTCCTTCCCTCTAGTTTCTCAGTCACCCCTGGTCTCCTTCCCTCTAGTTTTTCAGTCACCCCTGGTCCCCTTTACTCTAGTTTCTCAGTCACCCCTGGTCTCCTTCCCTCTAGTTTCTCAGTCACCACTGGTCTCCTTCCCTCTAGTTTCTCAGTCACCCCTGGTCTCCTTCCCTCTAGTTTCTCAGTCACCCCTGGTCTCCTCTAGTTTCTCAGACACCCCTGGTCTCCTTCCCTCTAGTTTCTCAGTCACCACTAGTCTCCTTCCCTCTAGTTTCTCAGTCACCCCTGGTCTCCTTCCCTCTAGTTTCTCAGTCACCCCTGGTCTCCTTCCTTCTAGTTTCTCAGTCACCCCTAGTCTCCTTCCCTCTAGTTTCTCAGTCACCCCTGGTCTCCTTCCCTCTAGTTTCTCAGTCACCTCTGGTCTCCTTCCCTCTAGGATTCTCAGTCACCACTGGTCTCATTCCCTCTAGTTTCTCAGTCACCCCTGGTCTCCTTCCCTCTAGTTTCTCAGTCACCCCTGGTCTCCTTCCCTCTAGTTTCTCAGTCACCACTGGTCTCCTTCCCTCTAGTTTCTCAGTCCCCCCTGGTCTCCTCTAGTTTCTCAGTCACCACTGGTCTCCTTCCCTCTAGTTTCTCAGTCACCCCTGGTCTCCTTCCTTCTAGTTTCTCAGTCACCCCTAGTCTCCTTCCCTCTAGTTTCTCAGTCACCACTGGTCTCCTTCCCTCTAGTTTCTCAGTCACCCCTGGTCTCCTCTAGTTTCTCAGTCACCCCTGGTCTCCTCTAGTTTCTCAGTCACCCCTGGTCTCCTTCCCTCTAGTTTCTCAGTCACCACTGGTCTCCTTCCCTCTAGTTTCTCAGTCACCCCTGGTCTCCGTCCCTCTAGTTTCTCAGTCACCCCTGGTCTCCTCTAGTTTCTCAGTCACCCCTGGTCTCCTTCCCTCTAGTTTCTCAGTCACCACTGGTCTCCTTCCCTCTAGTTTCTCAGTCACCCCTGGTCTCCTCTAGTTTCTCAGTCACCCCTGGTCTCCTTCCCTCTAGTTTCTCAGTCACCCCTGGTCTCCTCTAGTTTCTCAGTCACCCCTAGTCTCCTTCCCTCTAGTTTCTCAGTCACCCCTGGTCTCCTCTAGTTTCTCAGTCACCCCTGGTCTCCTTCCCTCTAGTTTCTCAGTCACCCCTGGTCTCCTTCCCTCTAGTTTCTCAGTCAACCCTGGTCTCCTTCCCTCTAGTTTCTCAGTCACCACTAGTCTCCTTCCCTCTAGTTTCTCAGTCACCCCTGGTCTCCTTCCCTCTAGTTTCTCAGTCACCCCTGGTCTCCTCTAGTTTCTCAGTCACCACTGGTCTCCTTCCCTCTAGTTTCTCAGTCACCCCTGGTCTCCTTCCCTCTAGGTTCTCAGTCACCCCTGGTCTCCTCTAGTTTCTCAGTCACCACTGGTCTCCTTCCCTCTAGTTTCTCAGTCACCACTGGTCTCCTCTAGTTTCTCAGTCACCCCTGGTCTCCTTCCCTCTAGTTTCTCAGTCACCCCTGGTCTCCTTCCCTCTAGTTTCTCAGTCACCACTAGTCTCCTTCCCTCTAGTTTCTCAGTCACCACTGGTCTCCTTCCCTCTAGTTTCTCAGTCACCCCTGGTCTCCTCTAGTTTCTCAGTCACTCCTGGTCTCCTCTAGTTTCTCAGTCAACCCTGGTCTCCTTCCCTCTAGTTTCTCAGTCACCACTAGTCTCCTTCCCTCTAGTTTCTCAGTCACCCCTGGTCTCCTTCCCTCTAGTTTCTCAGTCACCCCTGGTCTCCTCTAGTTCCTCAGTCACCACTGGTCTCCTTCCCTCTAGTTTCTCAGTCACCCATAGTCTCCTTCCCTCTAGGTTCTCAGTCACCCCTGGTCTCCTCTAGTTTCTCAGTCACCACTGGTCTCCTTCCCTCTGGTTTCTCAGTCACCACTGGTCTCCTCTAGTTTCTCAGTCACCCCTGGTCTCCTTCCCTCTCGTTTCTCAGTCACCACTGGTCTCCTTCCCTCTATTTTCTCAGTCACCCCTGGTCTCCTCTAGTTTCTCAGTCACCCCTGGTCTCCTTCCCTCTAGTTTCTCAGTCACCACTGGTCTCCTTCCCTCTAGTTTCTCAGTCACCCCTGGTCTCCTTCCCTCTAGTTTCTCAGTCACCACTGGTCTCCTTCCCTCTAGTTTCTCAGTCACCCCTGGTCTCCTCTAGTTTCTCAGTCACCCCTGGTCTCCTCTAGTTTCTCAGTCACCCCTGGTCTCCTTCCCTCTAGTTTCTCAGTCACCTCTGGTCTCCTTCCCTCTAGGATTCTCAGTCACCACTGGTCTCATTCCCTCTAGTTTCTCAGTCACCCCTGGTCTCCTTCCCTCTAGTTTCTCAGTCACCCCTGGTCTCCTTCCCTCTAGTTTCTCAGTCACCACTGGTCTCCTTCCCTCTAGTTTCTCAGTCCCCCCTGGTCTCCTCTAGTTTCTCAGTCACCACTGGTCTCCTTCCCTCTAGTTTCTCAGTCACCCCTGGTCTCTGTCCCTCTAGTTTCTCTGTCTCAGTCACCCCTGGTCTCCTTCCCTCTAGTTTCTCAGTCACCACTCGTCTCCTTCCCTCTAGTTTCTCAGTCCCCACTGGTCTCCTTCCCTCTAGTTTCTCAGTCACCCCTGGTCTCCTTCCCTCTAGTTTCTCAGTCACCCCTGGTCTCCTTCCCTCTAGTTTCTCAGTCACCCCTGGTCTCCTTCCCTCTAGTTTCTCAGTCACCACTGGTCTCCTTCCCTCTAGTTCCTCAGTCACCCCTGGTCTCCTTCCCTCTAGTTTCTCAGTCACCACTGGTCTCCTTCCCTCTAGTTTCTCAGTCACCCCTGGTCTCCTTCCCTCTAGTTTCTCAGTCACCCCTGGTCCCCTTCACTCTAGTTTCTCAGTCACCCCTGGTCTCCTTCCCTCTAGTTTCTCAGTCACCCCTGGTCTCCTTCCCTCTAGTTTCTCAGTCACCACTGGTCTCATTCCCTCTAGTTTCTCAGTCACCCCTGGTCTCCTTCCCTCTAGTTTCTCAGTCACCCCTGGTCTCCTTCCCTCTAGTTTCTCAGTCACCACTGGTCTCCTTCCCTCTAGTTTCTCAGTCCCCCCTGGTCTCCTTCCCTCTAGTTTCTCTGTCACCCCTGGTCTCCTTCCCTCTAGTTTCTCAGTCACCCCTGGTCTCCTTCCCTCTAGTTTTTCAGTCACCCCTGGTCCCCTTTACTCTAGTTTCTCAGTCACCCCTGGTCTCCTTCCCTCTAGTTTCTCAGTCACCACTGGTCTCCTTCCCTCTAGTTTCTCAGTCACCCCTGGTCTCCTTCCCTCTAGTTTCTCAGTCACCCCTGGTCTCCTTCCCTCTAGTTTCTCAGTCACCCCTGGTCTCCTTCCCTCTAGTTTCTCTAGAGATACATCCCCACATATAGAAGCTGGCAGCAGCCAGGCCACCATTTTGTTTTTCTTCTTCACTGTGATCGAGACATTGAGGGCATTTTGAGGGAGGCTGTGTCTGTGCAAGAGAGAGAGAAAGTGTGTGCTAGTGGTGTGTTAGTGTGTGTACGTACACGTGTGTGTGTGTGTGTGTGTGTGAGTGTGGGAACAGTGTTTTTATGTTGACAGGAATTTTGGCACCGGCCCACAGAATGACGTCAAACAAAGAGACAGCTGTATTCTCCAGCTGGAGAGAGAGAGGGAGGGGAGGGAGGAGGGGGAGACAGGGGGAGGAGGGGGAGACAGAGGGAGGAGGGGGAGACAGAGGGAGGACGGGGAGACAGAGGGAGGAGGGGGAGACAGAGGGAGGACGGGGAGACAGGGGGAGGAGGGGGAGACAGAGGGAGGAGGGGGAGATAGAGGGAGGAGGGGGAGACAGGGGGAGGAGGGGGAAGACAGGAGAGTGAGGGGGGGGGGGGGTTCAGACCCCTTTTGTGTCCACAGAGCAGACACTCCCTCTGTCTTCTCCCCCCTCACTCTGTCTCCCCCCTCCCCCTAATGAGGATGAAACAGGGGATGATTGTGCCTGGTAGTACACTCTTTACACAGAGCCAGGCATGCCAAACACACACACACACACACACACACACAGACACACACACACAGACACACACACATACACAGACACACACACACACACATGTTGCACACACATTGTTTTTAATTTCCACTCATATTTCCTCTCTGATGAAGGGAAAGATTAAAGTAGTGTCTGTCTGTTTGTCTGGCACCACTAGTATAAAATTAACGTCTCCAATGTACAAAATAACAAACCGAATGGCGGGGCTATTGTTTAGCTGAGAAATTATTTGTGGCTTTAATATATATATTATCTCTCTCTTCTTTCCTCACCCCCATCTCTCATCCCTCCCCCTTCTCCTCCCCTCTCCTCCCTGCCCCTTCTCCTCCCCTCGCCTCTCCTCTTTCCTCACCCCCATCTCTCCTCCCTACCCCTTCTCCTCCCCTCTCCCCCTCCCCTCTCCTCCCCTCTCCTCTCCTCCTTCCTTCCACCTCTCCTCTCCTCCCTTCTCCTCCCCTCTCCCCTCTCCTCCCCTCTCCTCTCCTCCTTCCTTCCCCCTCTCCTCCCTCCCCCTTCTCCTCCCCTCTCCCCCTCTCCTCCCCTCTCCTCTCCTCCTTCCTTCCCCCTCTCCTCTCCTCCCTTCTCCCCCCTCTCCTCCACTCTCTCCTCCCTAATCCTTCTCTCTCCCCTCTCCTCCCTCCCCAGCTCTCTCCAGCGGTCTCCAGGGCCAGAGCGCCTCGTCCATCTCGTCAGAGATCAAGTCGGAGGATGAGGGGGATGAGAACCTACAGGATGCCCGATCTATGGAGACCAAGAAGGAGGAGTCCGACAACAAGGACCTCAAGTCTATTGATAGGTCAAGATCTAGGTAACCGTGTCTGCAATGTTCGCTTCATTTCAATTCCTCTAACAACGGATTTTGATGAAGTGAACAGTGTGATTTGGGGGACAGCTAAATAATCCAAACGAAAAACAAAAACAAAAAGAGACAAATAATCTACAAAGTGAAACACACTCAAATATCCTCACTTACATAGCTAACTGTGACATGCTATGGCCTGTCTAGTCAATAGACTACATACATATTATGACAGTCATTTAAAGCCAATTACAGCTGTTATGGCAGTTTCTCAACAATCACATAAACCCGCATACTATACAGTACACACACACACACACACAGTATATGTACACTGTGCAGGTTGGTGGCACCTTAATGGGGGAGGAGGGGCTCGCGGTAAAGGCTGGAGCGGAATCCGTGCAATGGCATCGAATACATCAAACACGCGTGGTTTGATGCCCGTTCCAGACATTATTAACGAGCAGTCCTCCCCTCTACAGCCTCCACTGGTTCACTAACACATTGATTGTAGTCCTTCGAGAGTATCTGAAGCCAGGCGGCCCAGTCCCAGTCCATGGCCTTGAGCCGTGTTTTAGCTGTTTCTCACACACCAGAGTAGAATCCCCACTTCCTCATTCCCAAAATGCACTTGGGGAATCCAGCCCATCCCAGGATAAACTCTGTGACATCACAACGTTTATAGACCTTCCACCTGGAATGATCCAATCAGACTAATTCGGACCCAACCCCAGATTATCGTGATGAAACCATTGAAAAAAAGATGTCTCCTACCCTTCCTCCCACCCTCTGTCTATATGCATTAAACCATTGAAAATATGTGCCTTCACCAATTTAAAATAGATGCCCTGAACGATTGAAAATAGATAAATTAAAGAATTGAAAATAGATGCATTAAACCATTTAAAATATATTAATTGAACGATTGAAAAATATATTTATTAAACAAATGACAATAGATGCATTAAACCATTGAACATTTTAACGATTGAAAATAGATTCGTTGAAAATAGATGCAAATTAATTGTTTCAGGTTCCAACACCATCTACTATATATGCCTTCAGAAATTATTCAATTAAAAATAATAATAATAATAATAATTCTACATTTTGTTGTATAACAGCCTGATTTTTAAATGATTTAAAGATATTTATTTTCTCACCCATTTACAGATAATACTATATAATAATAATAACAACAATAATAATAATATAATAATAATAACAATAATAATAATATAATAATAACAATAATAATAATATAATAAAAACAATAATAATAATAATATAATAATAATAACAATAATAATAATATAATAATAACAATAATAATAATATAATAACAACAATAATAATAATATTATAATAATAACAATAATTATAATATAATAATAACAATAATAATAATATAAATAATAATAACAACAATAATATAATA
The DNA here is from genome assembly GCF_057628025.1 of Oncorhynchus mykiss. Lineage (NCBI taxonomy): Eukaryota > Metazoa > Chordata > Actinopteri > Salmoniformes > Salmonidae > Oncorhynchus > Oncorhynchus mykiss. The sequence continues at coordinate 6,391,547 of NC_143033.1, read as the reverse complement.
ATAACAACAATAATAATATAACACTCGATCGTGACGAAGATGAAAACATGTTTTTAGAAATGTTGTTTTCCACATTTAACAGAAAATGAAATAGAGAAATATTTCATTTACAATAAGTATTCAGACCCCTGAGTCAATACTTGACCTTTGACAGTGATTAGAGCTGTGAGTCTTTCTGAGTAAGTCTCTAAGAGTGATTACAGCTGTGAGTCTTTCTGGGTAAGTCTCTAAGAGTTATTACAGCTGTGAGTCTTTCTGGGTAAGTCTCTAAGAGTTATTACAGCTGTGAGTCTTTCCGGGTAAGTTTCTAAGAGTGATTACAGCTGTGAGTCTTTCTGGGTAAGTCTCAATCCCACACCTGGATTGGGCAACATTTGCCCGTTATTATTTTCAAAAACTCTTCAAGCTCTGTCAAATTGGTTGTTGATCATTGCTAGAAAACCATTTTCAGGTGTTTGCCATAGATTTTCAAGTAGATTTAAGTCAGAGTTGTAACATTCAGGAACATTAACTGTCTTCTTGGTGAGCAACCCCAGTGTAGATTTGTCTTTGTGTTTTAGGTTATTGTCCTGCTGAAAGGTGAATTCATCTCCCAGTGTCTGGTGGAAAACAGACTGAACCAGATTTTCCTCTGGGATTTTTCCTGTCCATTCCTTTTATTTTTTTTCCTGAAAAACTCCCTAGTCCTTAACGATGACAAGCATACCCATAACATGATGCAGCCACCACTATGCTAGAAAATATGAAGAGTGTTACTCACTGATGTGTTGTATTGGATTTTCCCCAAACATAACACTTTGTATTCAGGGCAAAAAGTGAATTGTTTTGCCTCATCATTTGCAGTTTTACTTTAGTGCCTTGTTGCAAACAGGATGCATGTTTTGGAAAGTGTGTATTCTGTACAGGCTTCCTTCTTTTCACTCTGTCATTTAGGTTAGTATTGTGGAGTAACTACGATGTTGTTGATCCATCCTCAGTTTTCTCCTTTCACAGCCATTAAACTCTGTAACTGTTTTAAAGTCACCATTGGCCTCATGGTGAAATCCCTGAGCGGTTTCCTTCCTCTCCGGCAACTGAGTTAGGAAGGACGCCTGTATCTTTGTAGTGACTGAGTGTATTGATACACCATACAAAGTTTAATTAATAACTTCACCATGCTCAAAGGCATATTCAATGCTTGTTTTATTACCCATCTACCAATAGGTGCCCTTCTTTGTGAGGCATTGGAAAACCTCCCTGGTCTTTGTGGTTGAATCTGTGTTTGAAATTCACTGCTCGACTGAGGGACCTTACAGATAATTGTATGTGTTGGGGGGTACAGAGACGAGGTAGTCATTCAGAAATCACGTTAAACACTGTTATTGCACACAGAGTGAGTCCAATGGAACTTATTATGTGACTTGTTCAGCACATGTTTACTCCTGAACTCATTAAGGTTCGCCAATAACAAAGGGGTCGATTGACTCAAGACATTTCAACTGTTCATTTTTTAATAGATTTGTACAAAATAAAATAAATAAAATAAAAATCATTCCACTTTGATAGACCAGTGACAAATATTCTCAATTTAATACATTTTAAATTCAGGCTGTAACAACAACTAAACAGGGGCAATAATTTGTGATTGAACTGTATCTACAGTGCAGTCAGTTGCACAAGTAAATGAATAGGCATCACAAATCCTATAAACGGAGATTCAGACTGCGCCCGGCTTCATCCATTGTAGTGGCGTTTTTCAAAATGGCTAAGCGTGGGGGGGTAAGCGTTGGTTTAGCTGGTGCTGATCAGTCCCCTATATCGGTCCCACAGCAACGCGGACGACGAGGACTTGTCTCCGGAGCAGAAGATCGAACGTGAGAAGGAACGCAGGATGGCCAACAACGCCCGGGAACGGCTGCGTGTCCGAGACATCAACGAGGCTTTCAAGGAGCTGGGGCGCATGGTGCAGCTGCACCTGAAGAGTGACAAGCCACAGACCAAACTGCTCATACTGCATCAGGCCGTGGCCGTCATACTGAGTCTGGAGCAGCAAGTCAGAGGCAAGGGACCTGACACACATATATATATATATACCTATAGGGAACTGACACACACACATATATATATATATATATATACCTATAGGGACCTGACACACACATATATATATATATATATATATATATACCTATAAGGACCTGACACACACAAGTCAGACAGACACACACAAGTCAGACAGACACACACACGTCAGACAGACACACACACGTCAGACAGACACACACACATAGACACACACAAGTCAGACAGACACACACACATAAACAGACACACACACGTCAGACAGACACACACACGTCAGACAGACACATATAGACACACACACATAAATAGACACACACACATAGACACACACACACACGTCAGACAGGCACACACACGTCAGACAGACACACACACATAGACACACACACACACATAGACACACACAAGTCAGACAGACACACACACATAGACACACACAAGTCAGACAGACACACACACACACGTAGACACACACAAGTCAGACAGACACACACACATAGACACACACAAGTCAGACAGACACACACACGTCAGACAGACACACGTCAGACAGACACAGATTTCCCTCGCTGCTCCTGGCTCAGTATGTGGCTCAGTATGTGTGGGTGTGTGTGTGTGTGTGTAGTATTAGTAGTAGTGGCATTAGTAGTAGTAGTAGTAGCAGTAGTATAGTAGTATAGTAGTAGCAGTAGTAGTAGCAGTAGTATAGTAGTATAGTAGTCGTAGTAGTAGTAGTAGTAGTATTAGTAGTAGTGGCAGTAGCAGCAATAGTAGTATAGTGGTAGTATAGTAGTAGCAGCAGTAGTAGTATAGTAGTAGTAGCATTAGTAGTATAGTGGTAGTATAGTAATAGTATAGTGGTAGTATAGTAGTAGTAGCAGTAGTAGTATAGTGGTAGTATAGTAGTAGTAGCAGTAGTAGTGGTAGTAGTACTTTATAAATCATTTTCTAGTACTAGTACTGTTACTACTTCTACTACACACACATACACATACACACACCTACTGAGCCTGGAGCAGCAAATCAGAGGTCAGAGACAATACAGACACACACACATGCACACACACCAACACACACACGCCAGGGTGCATTATACTTTAGGCCTGGCTGTGGTTGAATCTTAACTTCCCCTTCAAGTCGAATTTTCACTTAGCTTCCTATTGATGTTGACGCATTAATTAGTGTAAATCTGATTTAAGTGGGAAGTTAAGATTGTCTCCATAATTTAACAGGACACAGAGAGCACTCTCTTCTCAGATCCACATGGGGGTGCTGCTTTAGTTCTTAAACACTTAACTTGTGTCTATGTTTTCTTGCGCGTGTGTGTGTGTGTGTGTGTGTGTGTGTGTGGGTGGGTCCGTGTCTCTAGAGAGGAACCTGAACCCTAAGGCAGCGTGTCTGAAGAGACGTGAGGAGGAGAAAGGCTCGTCGGACGGCGGAGCGACCCTCTCCCTGGCCGGGCCGCACCACGGCATGGGGGACGCCTCCAACCCAATGGGACAAATGTAAAACCCCCCTAAATGGTCAGAAGACATTCACTTTAAACTAATCTGCTGTGAAAACACACGTACCATAACTTACCATTAACCCCCCCCCCCCCCTAAAAAAAACTACGAAAATTAAATTGGTGTTTATAATTTTTAACATTCTGGCTCCATTTGCTAAGGAATCAATACAAAACAGACAAGTAATATGCAATAAAACCCACTTTTAACAGAGAACAACTATTTGTTCTAATTGTCAGTCTTTCCACAGTGACTTTGCCTCCACACGCTCTGCATTGTGTACATGGATAGCATTGTTGTTTTGTCCGCGTCCCATATAAATGATACACTTTAATAGCAGATTTACAGTACAAACGGGGACTATTTAGGACTATTTCTCCATTTGTACACTTGAGTCCAAATGGATTGAAATTAAACAAGCTGAGAGTTGCATTGTTTTCTGGGGTTTGGCATTGCTGGTAGTTAACAATGCTGACTCTACAAACTCTCAAATCTACTGATACAAAATGCTGGGTACCTTTGAACAGCAGATTGGCAGTAAGTGTGCTTTTAGTGTGTGTGCTTATTGTGTGCTCCGCTGTGTGTGTGTGTAGTTAACTTGCTTTAGTGTTCATCAAGTGAAACTCAGTGAAAACCATCGTGTGGTTTTTGATTGTGTGTGATGTATTGATGTGTTGATTGTTTCACCGTCTGTAGTTGAATGTTGTGCAGAAACGATGAGACTGAATCGAGGTTTGACAGTAGTATAACATACAGTAACAGGCAAAAATGGTGGTGCAGAATAATAGTGAAGACATCAAAACTATGAAATAACAGATATGGAATCATGTAGTAACCAAAAAAGTGTTAAACAAACCAAAATATATATTTTAAATTGTAAATTCTTCAGGCTCCCGAGTGGCGCAGCGGTCACAGTGCTAGAGGCATCACTACAAACGCTGGTTCAATTCCGGGCTGTATCACAACCGGCTGTGATCGGGAGTCCCATAGGGCGGTGCACAATTGGCCCAGCGTCGTTAGGGTTTGGCCAGGGTGTAGGCCGTCATTGTAAATAAGAATTTGTTCTTAACTGACTTGCCTAGTTAAATAAAAAGATGACAGCTTGGCATTCTCTCAACCAGTTTCACCTGGAATGCTTTTCCAACAGTCTTTGAAGGAGTTCCCACATATGCTGAGCACTTGTTGGCTGCTTTTCCTTTACTCTGTGGTCAAACTCATCGCAAACCATCTCAATCGGGTTGAGGTCGGGTGATTGTGGAGGCCAGGTCATCTGATGCAGCGCTCCATCACTCTCCTTCTTGGTCAAATAGCCCTTACACAGCCTGTAGGTGTGTTTTGGGTCATTGTACTGTTGAAAAACAAATGATAGTCCCACTAAGCTCAAATCAGATGGGAATGGTGTATCACTGCAGAAGGCCTGTGAAGGCCTGATTCACACATTCTCCTCTGAACAGTTGATGTTGAGATGTGTCTATTACTTTAACTCTGTGAGGTGCAATCTGAGGTACAGTTAACTGCCCATTTCTGAGGCTGGTAACTCTAATGAACGTATCCTCTGCAGCAGAGGTAACTCTGGGTCTTCCTTTCCTGTGGCGGTCCTCATGAGAGCCAGTTTCATCACAGCGTTTGATGGTTTGTGCAACTGCACTTGAAGAAACTTTACAAGTTCTTGAAATGTTCTGTATTGACTGACCTTCATGTCTTAAAGTAACGATGGACTGTCGTTTCTCTTTGCTTATTTGAGCCGTTCTTGCCATAATATGGACTTGGTCTTTTACCAAATAGGACTATATTCTGTATACCCACCCATACCTTGTCACAACACAACTGATTGGCTCAAACGCATTAAGAAGGAAAGAAATTCCACAGATTTGAACAAGGCTGGTTGAGAGAATGCCAACGTTGGCTACGTTGAAGAATCTCAAATCTAAAATATGTATTCACTTGTTTAACACTTTTTTTGGTTACTACATGATTCCGTATGTGTTATTTCATAGTGTTGATGTCATCAGTAGTATTCTACAATGTAGAAAATAGTACAAATGAAGAAAAACCCTTGAAAGAGTAGGTGGCGACAGGTGAATGTATGTTCTCCATAAGATTTGGGAGTGTAAAGAGAAATCCAGTACACAGGTACAGAAGCTAATCAGACAGTGGTACACAGGTACAGAAGCTAATCAGACAGAGGAACACAGGTAAAGAAGCTAATCAGACAGTGGTACACAGGTACACAGGTACAGAAGCTAATCAGACAGTGGTACACAGGTACAGAAGCTAATCAGACAGTGGTACACAGGTACAGAGGAACACAGGTAAAGAAGCTAATCAGACAGTGGTACACAGGTACACAGGTACAGAAGCTAATCAGACAGTGGTACACAGGTACAGAGGTACACAGGTACAGAAGCTAATCAGACAGTGGTACAAAGGTACAGAAGCTAATCAGACAGTGGTACACAGGTACACAGGTACAGAAGCTAATCAGACAGTGGTACACAGGTACACAGGTACACAGGTACAGAAGCTAATCAGACAGTGGTACAGAGGTACAGAAGCTAATCAGACAGTGGTACAGAGGTACACAGGTACAGAAGCTAATCAGACAGTGGTACGTACACAGGTACACAGGTACAGAAGCTAATCAGACAGTGGTACACAGGTACACAGGTACACAGGTAGAGAAGCTAATCAGACAGTGGTACACAGGTACACAGGTACACAGGTAGAGAAGCTAATCAGACAGTGGTAGTCAGGTAGAGAAGCTAATCAGACAGTGGTACACAGGTACAGAAGCTAATCAGACAGTGGTACACAGGTACACAGGTAGAGAAGCTAATCAGACAGTGGTACACAGGTACACAGGTACACAGGTAGAGAAGCTAATCAGACAGTGGTACAGAGGTAGAGAAGCTAATCAGACAGTGGTAGTCAGGTAGAGAAGCTAATCCTTTTTGTTTCTTCTCATTTGTTTATGTGTGTGCGTGCGTACGTGCGCGCGCGTGCGTGTGTCGTGTCGTGTCTGTTGGTTTGTCCAGGTAACAGCTGTCTCTAACCCCTTCTGTCCTCCTATAGGTCCAAGCTCCCGGAGTTCATCAAGATGATGAGTGACCACTTCCTTTGACAACATTCTCTTATTTCCTGAACCAATCAATCAACCGATCACGTCAATCAACGATCGAGCGATCTGACCAACGTCTTGCCCTGACAACCTGTCTTTTGTCTCCTGTAGAAATAAATGAACCCAAATGTATATTGGCTATGGAACAACATAACAGATACTACAGTACTACAGAAACTACAATACTACAGATACTACAGTTCTACAGATACTACAGATACTACAGATACTACAGTACTACAGAAACTACAATACTACAGATACTACAATATTACAGATACTACAGTTCTACAGATACTACAGTTCTACAGATACTACAGTTCTACAGATACTACAGTTCTACAGATACTACAGATACTACAGATACTACAGTACTACAGAAACTACAATACTACAGATACTACAATATTACAGATACTACAGTTCTACAGATACTACAGTTCTACAGATACTACAGTTCTACAGACACCACAGTACTACAGATACTACAGTTCTACAGATACTACAGTACTAAAGAAACTACAGTTCTACAGATACTACAGTACTATAGATGCTACAATACTACAGACACCACAGTACTACAGATACTACAGTTCTACAGATACTACAGACACCACAGTACTACAGTACTACAGATACTACAGATGCCACAGTACTACAATACTACAGATACTACAGTACTATAGTACTATAGTACTATAGATTAGTACTATAGATACTACAGTACTATAGATACTACAGATACTATAGATACTACAGTACTATAGTTAATACATATACTACAGTACTACATATATTACAGTACTACAGTGCTACAATACTACAGATAATACATATACTACAGTACTAAAGATACTACAGTACTACATATAATACAGTACTACAGATACTACAGTACTACAGTACTACAATACTACAGATAATACATATACTACAGTAATACAGATTCTACAGTACTACAGATACTACAGTACTACAGATTATACAGTACTACAGATTCTACAGTACTACAGATTCTACAATACTACAGTAATACAGATACTACAGTACTACAGTACAACAATACTACAGTAGTACAGTACTACAGATAATACATATACTACAGTACTACAGATTATACAGTACTACAGTACTACAGTAGTACAGTACTACAGATAATACATATACTACAGTACTACAGATTATACAGTACTACAGTACAACAATACTACAGTAGTACAGTACTACAGATAATACATATACTACAGTACTACAGATCATACAGTACTACAGTACTACAGATCATACAGTACTACAGTACTACAGATACTACAGTACAATACATTTGTTCTTATTTCTTTCTGTTATTATATATCTTAAAGATTTTTTTTTTTTAAATGAAAAAAACTATATATATAATAATTGATGCAACTACTCGATGTTGGGGGACTATTTCAAACATATCATTATGTTTTTTAACAATGTTTAACAATGTTGCAGACGGAGCTGTTAATGAACACAGCCCTCTCCACTGAATGGCAATCTTCTCCACACTGTGGAAACTCTTGCAGTAGTGCCTGAAATCCTCCTCGACATTTCAAGTTAGCTAGATATATGTGAAAACTCAATCAAGTCAGTCTAGACGGGAGAGGGTATTAATAGAATATGAAAAGTAGACATTATGTAGAATTTCAAGATATTGTAAAAACATGCAATAATGACGACAACAAAAGTGTACTTCTAATCTAAAACAGAACAAATTAATTTTGAGATAACACTTTGTTTTGGGGCTCTAAGTTGGCTAGAATTGGCTGTATGCTAGAATGGATAGAGGCAAAAAATTGCTGCCCCTTATACTTATAGCCACTCGAAACTAGCAAACGTCCAGATTCAGATTTGAAATGTGTTTTCATTGGCCATTCTTTTGCGTGGGCGGAGCAGATGAGCAAATGGACCCTTGTGATTGGAGGGCAGGCCGTTGGTAGTGTTACTGTTCGTTAGCCCATGTTACTAGGCAGATGAAGGAAGGACGGAGAGAAAAGAAAGGGTGGAGAGATTGTCTCCTTGCTGTGTCTGTCACACAAGACAGATCCAGAACAAAGTCTCTCGCACCGTGATGACGTCACTTCCTGGTTGGTGATGTCACGTCCTGGTTGGCGATGACGCTGCGTCGGAAAGGCACAGCCAGAGGGGGAATGTACATCCCAGAGGCCGAGCAGTCCGTCATCTTGTATGATTTGTCTGATTTATAAACCCCGGTCTAGCACTTCACACCCCCCCTCTGTCACCCTCCCCAGTTCTCCCTTCCTGCCCCCTTACCCCCCAACCAAGCCCCAACCCCCAGACCCTGCAAGGCTCCAGAGATGCAATTTTAACATTCACTTCTACCAATGTGCCTTTCAGAGTTCATATCATTCAAATGCGATGAGGAGGAGACGGACGTTATCTGAACTTTTTAGGATTCCAGCTTAGGGAACTGTTAGTTATTAGGTCTATGCAGTCAGGTTTTTTTTCCGACCTGGGAATTAAAAAAAAAAAAAAAAAAACAGTCAAAAGAGGAAAAAAAAGTATTTTTGGGATAAACTGTATTTAATTGTACTGTATGCTTATATGTAATTAGATGACGTGTCCCTGAACAGACCTTGTTTTAGTCAGTTGAGCCTCCTGGCGGCCCCAGCACCCCGAGTTTCAGACCCCTTCCTGTATTATTCCAAGTTTCAGCCTGTTTCCATAGTGACCTACACGTCTGTTATTGAGCGTTGTATTATAGCTATCAGCTTTTTATCAATATCGGCTTGTCCGTGAGCCCCTGTAGTCTTCAGTACCAGTGTGTGGTTGTATGTGTAAAACAGAACTATTTCCTATTTTTTTTTTAAATCCGTCTCTTATTCTTTGTCTGTTCTGGTTTCTCCGTTGATGAAAAAAAGTACTAAACCACGACTTGCTGCCCTGTGGAGATTCGTCAGCAGCTGTTTTTAAATGTGGTTTACATTATCCAATCAACGCAAAGGCACTGAAACTGGAAAATAATCTATTTAAAAATCAATATATATAAATGTAAAATATATACAATATATAAAATAAGGAAGGTGCCAGTTTTCAAAGGAGAGGTTGTTTTGGTGGTGATTAATTATTTTCTCAGAGATGGGTAAGAAGGTTTGAAGAGGCATCTCAGTGTTACTTTAAAGAGACAAGACACGTTCTTCTTCTCTGCCGTGCCGTGCCGTGACATCACAATGACTGACTATGGTGTCCCTGACTGGACAAAAAGGGACCGGTTTTCTCTGGCGGGGCCGTGACATCACAATGACTGACTATGGTGTCCCTGACTGGACAAAAAGGGACCGGTTTTCTCTGGCGGGGCCGTGACATCACAATGACTGACTATGGTGTCCCTGACTGGACAAAAAGGGACCGGTTTTCTCTGGCGGGGCCGTGACATCACAATGACTGACTATGGCCGTCCCTGACTGGACAAAAGGGACCGGTTTTCTCTGGCGGGCCGTGACATCACAATGACTGACTATGGTGTCCCTGACTGGACAAAAGGGACCGGTTTTCTCTGGCGGGCCGTGACATCACAATGACTGACTATGGTGTCCCTGACTGGACAAAAGGGACCGGAGTTACAACATGCTCCACTCACTGCTATTCAGCTGTCAAAGGAAACGCAGACATTTGTCAATTGTATGCAACAAATGCAAACTGACGATTATTTTGAAATTGTGTATGTAAAAGTTATATTTTTACATGTAGGCTGTTGTTATTTTGTGTTTAGATAAGACGTTGTGTTAGTTTTTTGTTAAAAGATGAAAAAGTTAAATTCGGTGTTGAAAACATGTCACATTGAAAATGTAGTGAGGTCAAAAGTTTCAATATCATATTTTTTTTGTTTTCTTCAGCATTTTGTTTGTTTATATCAAGAAGGTATATAATATTATTTTCATGCTCCATGCTCATTGCCATTTTTCCATTGTATTTTTGAAGAAATAATGTGTATATAAAGTCATAATACACAGGGTTCATGACCTTTTGGTTGGGGGTGCTGGTGGTGAATAGCTGAAAGTGGGAGAGAATTGAGTTGATTTGATCAGTTGTATTCTGCTTGTAATTGTCTGGTTATTCTAGCCAGGTGCCAATATTAATTAAATATCAATGGCACGTAAACTGTATGTGTGTCATGGCTTCTCAACTCACTGTTCTTGATATATATATATATATATATCTCAGTGTTGCACCACGATGACTCGTTGACAGACAGCACAACTCTCGTTCGCAGGGAAATACTGAATATTCTGGCTGTATTCAAGTTGTGCCAAACAAGTACGGGTCAGAGTTACAGTTGGCAAGAAATCTTCATTTGTCAGGTTAATTAAAATGTTTGATTGTCTTAAAATGTGCCCCTGGCATCTGAAAATTAACGTTAATGTATTATTAGTAAAGATTGAAAAATGTTGCAATCTTTTTAGCTATTTTCCACCCCAAAAAAAGATGATTCAGTCTAGATTCAGTCTATTATTTGACAGTTTTCCAGCTAATTCCTGATCATTCTTGATCATTCCTGATCATTTCTGATCATTTCTGATCATTCCAGCTAATTCCTGATCATTCTTGATCATTCCTGATCATTTCTGATCATTCTTATTCATGCTGTTTGAATCGGACCTAGGCTAAACTATTTTTTATTCTAAGTGCTAATATTTCGATTTTGCAAGATGTAATTTTGAGTAAAAAATTCTCAAGGATTGCAATATCTCAGTTGTTGTGTTTATAGCAACAGGCAAACAAGTATTTCCTTTTCCTGACTCTACATGTTATCTCACCTCTCTTGTGATGCTATCGGTTATAGCAGTGATGCTATCGGTTATAGCAGTGATGCTATCGGTTTAAGCAGTAATGCTATAGGTTATAGCAGTAATGCTATCGGTATTTTAAAATGCTATTGCATTTTATACAAATGGTTACCATGGGTGTTGGTTACCATGGGTGATGGTTACCGTGGGTGATGGTTACCATGGGTGGTTTTGTGACACTAATTTTGCAGGAAGACTTCCTAATGTTTTTTTGTAGAATGTAAAAAAAATAATGAAAAATAATAAAGTTAACAATAAAAGGGGCCTCTTTGCCTGATAACAATGGCTGCCATTAAAAAAAAAAACAAGGGTCAATTATTTAACATCTATTGCCAAGTAATATCGATTTAATTTCTGATACGATTCAAAAACCACAAAGTCAAACAGATTTAAGTCTTGATCAAAAGTTTAACCTGACTAGATTATCATTATACTCCTTTTTAAAGCAACGTTAATAAAAGGTATTGTACACTTGAAGTTTGAAAGGTTGGCTGAGTTTCCATTCGTCTTCAGTCTAGCTTCTAGCCACCATCTACAGTGACACCTGTCAATCAAGTTATGTCTGCAATTTGTACACATCCAGTCTTCAATATGGTTTAATTACTATCTTCTATTTTTGATCTCACATCGCATCACAGCAAAGTTAGACTACAGAGATACTAACATAGAAGTTAGACTACAGAGATTCTAACACAGAAGTTAGACTACAGAGATACTAACATAGAAGTTAGACTACAGAGATTCTAACACAGAAGTTAGACTACAGAGATTCTAACACAGAAGTTAGACTACAGAGATACTAACATAGAAGTTAGACTACAGAGATTCTAACATAGAAGTTAGACTACAGAGATACTAACACAGAAGTTAGACTACAGAGATTCTAACACAGAAGTTAGACTACAGAGATACTAACATAGAAGTTAGACTACAGAGATTCTAACATAGAAGTTAGACTACAGAGATACTAACACAGAAGTTAGACTACAGAGATACTAACATAGAAGTTAGACTACAGAGATACTAACACAAAAGTTAGACTACAGAGATACTAACATAGAAGTTAGACTACAGAGATACTAACATAGAAGTTAGACTACAGAGATACTAACACAAAAGTTAGACTACAGAGATACTAACATAGAAGTTAGACTACAGAGATACTAACATAGAAGTTAGACTACAGAGATTCTAACATAGAAGTTAGACTACAGAGATTCTAACATAGAAGTTAGTTAGACTACAGAGATTCTAACATAGAAGTTAGACTACAGAGATACTAACACAGAAGTTAGACTACAGAGATACTAACATAGAAGTTAGACTACAGAGATACTAACATAGAAGTTAGACTACAGAGATACTAACACAGACGTTAGACTACAGAGATACTAACACAGAAGTTAGACTACAGAGATACTAACACAGAAGTTAGACTACAGAGATTCTAACACAGACGTTAGACTACAGAGATACTAACACAGAAGTTAGACTACAGAGATTCTAACACAGAAGTTAGACTACAGAGATTCTAACACAGAAGTTAGTTAGACTACAGAGATTCTAACATAGAAGTTAGACTACAGAGATACTAACACAGAAGTTAGACTACAGAGATTCTAACACAGACGTTAGACTACAGAGATACTAACACAGAAGTTAGACTACAGAGATTCTAACATAGAAGTTAGACTACATAGATACTAACACAGAAGTTAGACTACAGAGATTCTAACATAGAAGTTAGACTACAGAGATTCTAACACAGAAGTTAGTTAGACTACAGAGATTCTAACATAGAAGTTAGACTACAGAGATTCTAACACAGAAGTTAGACTACAGAGATTCTAACACAGAAGTTAGTTAGACTACAGAGATTCTAACATAGAAGTTAGACTACAGAGATTCTAACACAGAAGTTAGACTACAGAGATACTAACATAGAAGTTAGACTACAGAGATTCTAACATAGAAGTTAGTTAGACTACAGAGATTCTAACATAGAAGTTAGACTACAGAGATTCTAACACAGAAGTTAGACTACAGAGATTCTAACATAGAAGTTAGACTACAGAGATTCTAACACAGAAGTTAGTTAGACTACAGAGATTCTAACATAGAAGTTAGACTACAGAGATACTAACATAGAAGTTAGACTACAGAGATACTAACATAGAAGTTAGACTACAGAGATTCTAACACAGAAGTTAGACTACAGAGATACTAAAATAGAAGTTAGACTACAGAGATTCTAACATAGAAGTTAGACTACAGAGATTCTAACATAGAAGTTAGACTACAGAGATTCTAACATAGAAGTTAGTTAGACTACAGAGATTCTAACATAGAAGTTAGACTACAGAGATACTAACACAGAAGTTAGACTACAGAGATTCTAACACAGACGTTAGACTACAGAGATACTAACACAGAAGTTAGACTACAGAGATTCTAACATAGAAGTTAGACTACATAGATACTAACACAGAAGTTAGACTACAGAGATTCTAACATAGAAGTTAGACTACAGAGATTCTAACACAGAAGTTAGTTAGACTACAGAGATTCTAACATAGAAGTTAGACTACAGAGATTCTAACACAGAAGTTAGACTACAGAGATACTAACATAGAAGTTAGACTACAGAGATACTAACATAGAAGTTAGACTACAGAGATTCTAACACAGAAGTTAGACTAGAGAGATACTAACATAGAAGTTAGACTACAGAGATACTAACACAGAAGTTAGACTACAGAGATTCGAACACAGAAGTTAGACTACAAAGATACTAACACAGAAGTTAGACTACAGAGATACTAACACATAAGTTAGACTACAGAGATACTAACACAGAAGTTAGACTACAGAGATTCTAACACAGAAGTTAGACTACAGAGATACTAACACAGAAGTTAGACTACAGAGATACTAACACAGCGAAATATAGGACTATTATTTTGGCTACCATGGCAATGCCCCCATAGGATGACAACCCCCCTTCCCCCCCCCCCCCCTCCCCATCCCATCCACAGGGTACGAGGAGTCACTGGGTGGTTTGATGAGCGTGAAAACGATGTAAACCATATTACCATGGCCGTCTCAGCCACCAGATCTCAACCCAACCGAATGGGAGATTCTGGAGCGACGCCTGAGACCAGCGTTTTCCACCACCGTCAACAAAACACCAAATGATGGAGTTTATTGTGGAAGAAATGGTGTCACATCCCTCCAATAGAGTTCCAGACACTAGCAGAATCTATGCCGAGGTGCATTGAAGCTGTTATTCTGGCAGTTACCTGTATGTGTAAGTATCACGGATTCTAATAAAGATACACCAGGTGGCACCATGGCTTCTTCTTCTTTAATCTGGCTAGTCATTGTTTTACTTCTTCTTCTACTTTTAGGGCACCCTATCATAGAGAACTAGACTAGGGCACCCTATCATAGAGAACTAGACTAGGGCACCCTATCATAGAGAACTAGACTAGGGCACCCTATCATAGAGAACTAGACTAGGGCACCCTATCATAGAGAACTAGACTAGGGCACCCTATCATAGAGAACTAGACTGGTGCACCTTATCATAGAGAACTAGACTAGGGCAATTTATCATAGAGAACTAGACTAGTGCACCTTATCATAGTAGAGAACTAGACCAGGGCACCCTATCATAGAGAACTAGACTAGTGCACCCTATCATAGTAGAGAACTAGACTAGGGCACCCTATCATAGTAGAGAACTAGACTAGGGCACCAACGCTCTAACCACTAGGCTACCCTGCCGCCCCTACACTCTAACCACTAGTCTACCTGCCACCCCTACACTCTAACCACTAGGCTACCCTGCCGCCCCTACACTCTAACCACTAGTCTACCTGCCATCTCTACACTCTAACCACTAGGCTACCTGCCGCCTCTACACTCTAACCACTGTACTGTAGGACACCTCATAAGTTGTTATTCAAGTACTGTTTGGATTGTTGTAATATACTGCATATTTCACAGACACACACACATGTAACGGATGTGAAACGGCTAGCTTAGTTAGCGTGGGCGCTAAATAGCGTTTCAATCAGTGACGTCACTTGCTCTGAGACCTTGAAGTAGTAGTTCCCCTTGCTCTGCAAGGGCCGCGGCTTTTGTGGAGCGATGGGTAACGATGCTTCGAGGGTGACTGTTGATGTGTGCAGAAGGTCCCTAGTTCGCGCCCGGGTATGGGCGAGGGGACGGTTTAAAAATTATACTGTTACACACACACACACACTATCTCAATCACCTCCAAAAGTTTAGATGGACAAGATTGCGCTCTCCACTACAGATCAGCACAGGCGTGTACATTATATATATATATTCCTTATCCCTTATCCCTTTCTTATCACTTCACATTTTCATATGTTTATATGCCAGTAAAATACAATCTGTGTGAAGTGAAGGTTAAAGTTACCAATACCTCCCCTATACGAGTTAGCTATAGAGAAACATAAAAAGCCGAAGACAGGCACGGTGGACACTTCATTCTAAAGCCGATTAGCTGGTGATTATTAGCTGCGTCGACATCTAGAAAAGTTGTGTAGAAAATAGACGCGACGATTTGCCTGCTGCGATGAGGTTCCATTGAACTGTCTTGTGTCGATAAAAAAAACAAAAAAAACTGTTTTCATGATCTATTTAGGCGACTTTTGCACATTAATAAATTGACCACAGCCTGTATGCCCTCCCACCTATCTGATTCATGTCTCAGGTAGCCCGTAAATGCCAGCATTTATTCATATTTGCCATATTCTATATGATTCTCATATGCCAACGTATTGTCGCGGTCCGCGCAATGACTGTATATATGAATGGAGAAAGCCATCATCACGTGACACCATTCGTTCCTATATGAAGACTCAATAGCGCATCGAAGCCAAATGAAAGTCAGTTCAGATGGCGTCTCATGTCGACGACAAAAGTGTTATCACGAGTTATTTATCTTATAACTTGTCCTTGTGGTAAAAAAAAAAAAAAAATGATGTGGGTAAAAACAGGAAACGTGA
This sequence comes from Oncorhynchus mykiss, assembly GCF_057628025.1. Taxonomy (NCBI): domain Eukaryota; kingdom Metazoa; phylum Chordata; class Actinopteri; order Salmoniformes; family Salmonidae; genus Oncorhynchus; species Oncorhynchus mykiss. Next base: position 6,374,989 of record NC_143033.1, on the reverse strand, counting down.
ATTAAAAGTAAGAATCTCTGATTAGGTGCAAAAACTCGACGAACCCCAGTTGCGGTCCTCTTTTTGGAAGCGATCCACTCTCTTTCGTCCCTTTTGCTATATCGGCATCGATCACGTCACCCTCCCTAGGAGACGGGGGTGACCTTGACAATGTATTGTTAAAACGAGAGGCCGACTGGATCTTTAATTTAATTTCGGTCTCAACGTAGACTTTGATATGAAGCCATTCTTGTGATTATTGTGATTTTGCTATTTCATTGTAAATGTTTTGTTGGCCTATGTAGCCAAATTGTATGTATCTATATGATCGTATGTTATCCATTCATGTTTTTTTTTTTATGTGTTCTATTTATAACTGTAAATCAAGCCACGCCCAGCCATGGTTACAGACACCTGTGTGACCGGAAATACTGCAGGTTACCGTTAGCAACTCAATTATCCTTACGTGTGTGATTTTATAATAATCGGTTTCATGGACATACTGTACATCTGGTGTATTAGAAGCAATTATTGGTACCATGATTGTCTTACAATGTATTTATTTTTTTTATTACACAAAGCGATTGACCTCGAAGATTTCCATTTTTCCATTCAATAAAATGGGGGGGGGGGGTGCTGTTTTCTGCAAACAATGCCTGCGGTACCGCGATCGGTCTAGAACTACCGTGTCTTCAATGAGAAGGTGCAGTTGTACTCCCCTGGGTCCGTGCCATGATCCGAGTCACCATTCACGTCGTAAACAAATACAACGGTCACCGTGGTGAAAACAAAATGTCCTCTGCCATCTGCACCCTTTCAATTTAGCCTAGATTTACAGAGTTATTACTTCTAAACAACAACAAAGACAACACTTTTTACTGTTCTCATACCTTACAATATTGTTTTGAATATTGCTTGAACGATCACTAAGATTATACTTGGTTGTGATCATTGCAAAATTACCTATTTTGAATGATATTTAACATGTCATTCATTTAGCTGAGGACACTCTTATCCAGAGTGACTTACAGTAGAGAGCGCAAACATTTTCATATTTTTTTTAAAATCTTACTGGTCCCCCGTGGGAATCGAACCCACAACTCTGGCTTTTGCAAGTGCCGCTCACTACCAACTGAACCATGCAGCAGTTGTTTAGCTAAAATGCTAACACTCATTCACATAGACTGTAGCAAAGCTAGCCAAAGTTTAAATGTTATTAAAGTATAATGCAGTTGTTTAGCTAAAATGCTAACACTCATTCACATAGACTGTAGCAAAGCTAGCCAAAGTTTAAATGTTATTAAAGTATAATGCAGTTGTTTAGCTAAAAATGCTAACACTCATTCACATAGACTGTAGCAAAGCTAGCCAAAGTTGAAAGTTTAAATGTTATTAAAGTATAATGCAGTTGTTTAGCTAAAAATGCTAACACTCATTCACATAGACTGTAGCAAAGCTAGCCAAAGTTGAAGTTTAAATGTTATTAAAGTATAATGCAGTTGTTTAGCTAAAAATGCTAACACTCATTCACATAGACTGTAGCAAAGCTAGGCAAAGTTGAAGTTTAAATGTTATTAAAGTATAATGCAGTTGTTTAGCTAAAAATGCTAACACTCATTCACATAGACTGTAGCAAAGCTAGCCAAAGTTGAAGTTTAAATGTTATTAAAGTATAATGCAGTTGTTTAGCTAAAAATGCTAACACACATTCACATAGACTGTAGCAAAGCTAGGCAAAGTTGAAGTTTAAATGTTATTAAAGTATAGTGCAGTTGATTTGCAACAATGACACATAAACAATATATAATCCAGGACATTCATATGAGCCCTACAATCCGAATATAAATCCAAAAAGCAGTGTGAAATGCACTACTAAGCAACAAGTAAATGTTTATTTTTTTGGGGGGTGGGGCAGTCTATGAAAAATCCCCTGTGTTTCCCCTAATGTGGGAAAATTGGGAAATAGCAACCCATGGTGTGTTGAAACCTGCATTCCTGTAGCCTAGATCTGAAATGATTGGATGGTGAAACCTGCATCCAGCCAACCAGAGACGGGAGGCGAAGCAATTCAGGCATTCTTGAAAGTCAAGATAATCCTTGTCCTGCAAAGATACATTATTTTCAACAGTTGAAAAATGCATTTAGAAAGCAGTAGGGCTGAACGGCTCCCGAGTGGTGCAGCAGTCTAATGCACTGCATCTCAGTGCAAGAGGTGTCACTACAGTCCCTGGTTCAAATCTAGGCTGTATCACATCTGGCCGTGATTGGGAGTCCCATAGGGTGGCGCACACATTGGATGGGATAGGCCTTCATTGTAAAATAAGAATTTGTTCTTAAATCAAATCAAAGTTTATTTGTCACTTGCGCCGAATACAACAGACCTTACAGTGAAATGCTTACTTACAGGCTCTAACCAATAGTGCAAAAAAGGTATTAGGTGAACAAGAGGTAGTTGGTGGGCGGTGGGCGGGACACAATGCAGAAAGCCCAGTTAGACAATGTGCAGAAGCACATTGTCTGGTGTACGGCCCAGGTAGGTCAGTCAGTAGGTAGGTAGGCGGGTAGGAAGGTAGGTCAGTCAGTCAGTAGGTAGGTAGATCAGTAGGTAGGTAGGTAGGTAGGTAGGTAGGTAGGTAAGTCAGTCAGTCAGTCGGTAGGTAGGTCAGTCAGTCAGTAGGTAGGTAGGTGGGTCAGTCAGTCAGTAGGTAGGTAGGTGGGTCAGTCAGTCAGTCGGTAGGTAGATCAGTAGGTAGGTAGGTAGGTAGGTCAGTCAGTCAGTGGGTAGGTAGGTAGGTCAGTCAGTCGGTAGGTAGGTCAGTAGGTAGGTGGGTAGGTAGGTAGATCAGTAGGTAGATCAGTAGGTAGATCAGTAGGTAGATCAGTAGGTAGATCAGTAGGTAGGTAGGTCAGTAGGTGGGCCGGTCAAGGATTCCGATAGTTCAGCACTTCTGTTCTTGTCTATAACATGTATTGAACACAGTGTGCTCTATACTTGGCGTGTAAGTTCCTCACTTACGGGTGGCACAAATTAGGATATGTGGGAGGGGAACGGGCAGGGTATATGCAAATTAAATAGTGTAGTATTTACAGTGCTATAGTTTTAAAAAACGGTGGTGTTTTTACGGACATTACTGTAGCATGTACAATAGTATTCTACAGTATACTACAACATTATTTAGTAAATACTACAGATGATCGAGGGATACTACAGTGTGTAGTACAGTATTTTACAATAAACTGCAGTTTTATACTACAGTTTACTCCAGAATTATATAGTAAGACCTCCAGTATTCTATTCTAAACTGTAGTATTTTTTCATGCAGGTACATAGAGGTAAAGTCCTCTCTGTTTCCCATGCAGGTACATAGGGGTAACATCCTCTCTGTTTCCAATGCAGGTACATAGGGGTAAAGCCCTCTCTGTTTCCCATGCAGGTACATAGGGGTAACGTCCTCTCTATTCCCTATGCAGGTACATAGGGGTAAAGTCCTCTCTGTTTCCCATGCAGGTACATAGGGGTAACGTCCTCTCTGTTTCCCATGCAGGTACATAGGGGTAACGTCCTCTCTGTTTCCCATGCAGGTACATAGGGGTAAAGTCCTCTCTGTTTCCCATACAGGTACATAGGGGTAACGTCCTCTCTGTTTCCCATGCAGGTACATCGGGGTAAAGTCCTCTCTGTTTCCCATGCAGGTACATAGGGGTAAAGTCCTCTCTGTTTCCCATGCAGGTACATAGGGGTAACATCTCTCTATTCCCCATGCAGGTACATAGGGGTAACATCCTCTCTGTTTCCCATGCAGGTACATTCGGGATGACATCATCTCTCTGGTTGGAGTTGAGTCATCTGTTGACGAGTACACTTTCGCATGAGCCACTCTTGTCTGAACCATCCCTCTGTACAATGGGAAATGAATGAGTCATCACTGAGTCATGAGATGTTCTACAGCTAACATAACGATGCTAGTCTATCAGTCACTGAAGTGAATCCAAAGAAAAAAAAGGGTGTTCATTTTTCATCTTACGTTGTCGTCATCCTGAATGTACCATTTTATGACGGGGAGTGAATATTTAATAAATAACGGACATGAAACAAAACAAGAACAGCGTCTGGACAGGGGGAACAAAACGATAATTAATGCTGACACGGGGATCAAACTGAGGAACAGACAGATATAGAGGAGGCCGTCAATAAAGTGATGGAGTCCAGGTGATTCCAATGAAGCGCTGATGCGCGTAATGACGGTGACAGGTGTGCGTAATGATGGGCAGCTTGGCGACCTCGAGCACCAGAGAGGGGGAGCGGGAGCAGGCTTGACACTTCAATTTTAAATCAACTTTTAAATCATACTGCATAATAATTTATTTGTATATTGAACAAGGGTTGCCTATACGTTTCTGACTACGTTGTTATATACCAGCTTTAAGAATTTGTGACCAAATATTAAAGTTTTTTTGACAAGACAAATAAGAGTGTAAATAGTCTAATGAGTTCAGAGTAGGAACCATTAGTGTCTGCTAAAATATTTCACAATCACCAGAGGTTTATGCCACTTCACTTCTGGTGGGTAGGAGTGTTGGGTCAGTAACCCGAAAGGTTGCTGGATCCAATACCCGAGCTGACAATGTAAAAATCTGTCGTTCTGCCCTTGAGCCAGGCAGTTAACCCACTGCTCCCCGGGTGCCCGTAGACCTGAATGTCGATTAAGGCAGCCATCCACACCTCTCTGATTCAGAAGGATTGGGTGAAATGTGGAAGACACACTTCAGTTGAACGCATTCAGTTGTACAACTAACTAGGTTTAACCTTTTCCCCCTTTCCCAACAGTAGGTTGACGAAAGGTTTTATCAGGTGGCACTCCTATCTCTGGCATGCTATGATACACATACACACGCACATACACACCTCCTCAGCGAGACGCCATAACAGTGTAATAATGCTGCTTGGCCACCCAGGCCCCTCCCTCTCCTCAACCTTAAGCCCCCGGAATGGGAACCTTAGTGTAGTGAATGATAACGTGACAACCCAGATCTCCTTGGCTGCATGCTTCAGCCTGTCTTCTAGCTTTATGTTTAGCTAGATGAGACATACCTTATCTGAATAATGTCTACAACACTGACTAGAAGGACCAATAGCTGCTGTCTACAGGGAGTTCTGTAGTAGAAGGAACAATAGTTGCTGTCTACAGGGAGTTATGTAGTAGAAGGACCAATAGCTGCTGTCTACAGGGAGTTCTGTAGAAGAAGGACCAATAGTTGCTGTCTACAGGGAGTTCTGTAGTAGAAGGACCAATAGCTGCTGTCTACAGGGAGTTCTGTAGCAGAAGGACCAATAGCTGCTGTCTACAGGGAGTTCTGTAGCACAAGGACCAATAGCTGCTGTCTACAGGGAGTTCTGTAGTAGAAGGACCAATAGCTTCTGTCTACAGGGAGTTCTGTAGTAGAAGGACCAATAGCTGCTGTCTACAGGGAGTTCTGTAGTAGAAGGACCAATAGCTGCTGTCTACAGGGAGTTCTGTAGTAGAAGGACCAATAGCTGCTGTCTACAGGGAGTTCTGTAGCACAAGGACCAATAGCTGCTGTCTACAGGGAGTTCTGTAGTAGAAGGACCAATAGCTACTGCCTACAGGGAGATCTGTATTCTTACCTAGTAAAGACTGGGTGTGACTGTCACATCGTCTATTGTATTCTAAGTGCCAGTGACAAATGGAAACCAGCTAGCACTGTACTGCAGAGACAGAGAATGTTAAAACAACATACGTACAGTGGTGGGAAAAGTGCCCTATTGTCATACTTGAGTAAAAGTAAAGATACATTAATCGAAAATGACTGAAGTAAAAGTGAAAGTCACCCAGTAAAATACTAGTTGAGTCTAAAAGTCTAAAAGTATTTGGTTTGAAAATATACTTAAGTATCAAAAGTAAATCTAATTGCTAAAATATACTTAAATATGAAAAGTAAAAGTAAACGTGATAAATGGTTTCAAATTCCTTATATTAAACTAATCATTTTAATTTACGGATAGGCAGCGGCACACTCCAACCACGCAGACATCATTTACAAACGAAGCATTTGTGTTTAGTGAGTCCTCCAGATCAGAGGCAGTAGGGATGACCAGGGATGTTCTCTGTTTAGTGAGTCCTCCAGATCAGAGGCAGTAGGGATGATCAGGGATGTTCTCTGTTTAGTGAGTCCTCCAGATCAGAGGCAGTAGGGATGACCAGGGATGTTCTCTGTTTAGTGAGTCCTCCAGATCAGAGGCAGTAGAGATGACCAGGGATGTTCTCTGTTTAGTGAGTCCTCCAGATCAGAGGCAGTGGGATGACCAGGGATGTTCTCTGTTTAGTGAGTCCTCCAGATCAGAGGCAGTGGGATGACCAGGGATGTTCTCTGTTTAGTGAGTCCTCCAGATCAGAGGCAGTGTGGATGACCAGGGATGTTCTCTGTTTAGTGAGTCCACCGGATCAGAGGCAGTGTGGATGACCAGGGATGTTCTCTGTTTAGTGAGTCCAGCGGATCAGAGGCAGTGTGGATGACCAGGGATGTTCTCTGTTTAGTGAGTCCTCCAGATCAGAGGCAGTGTGGATGACCAGGGATGTTCTCTGTTTAGTGAGTCCTCCAGATCAGAGGCAGTAGGGATGACCAGGGATGTTCTCTGTTTAGTGAGTCCTCCAGATCAGAGGCAGTAGGGATGACCAGGGATGTTCTCTGTTTAGTGAGTCCTCCAGATCAGAGGCAGTAGGGATGACCAGGGATGTTCTCTGTTTAGTGAGTCCTCCAGATCAGAGGCAGTAGGGATGACCAGGGATGTTCTCTGTTTAGTGAGTCCTCCAGATCAGAGGCAGTAGGGATGACCAGGGATGTTCTCTGTTTAGTGAGTCCTCCAGATCAGAGGCAGTAGAGATGACCAGGGATGTTCTCTGTTTAGTGAGTCCTCCAGATCAGAGGCAGTGGGATGACCAGGGATGTTCTCTGTTTAGTGAGTCCTCCAGATCAGAGGCAGTGGGATGACCAGGGATGTTCTCTGTTTAGTGAGTCCTCCAGATCAGAGGCAGTGTGGATGACCAGGGATGTTCTCTGTTTAGTGAGTCCACCGGATCAGAGGCAGTGTGGATGACCAGGGATGTTCTCTGTTTAGTGAGTCCAGCGGATCAGAGGCAGTGTGGATGACCAGGGATGTTCTCTGTTTAGTGAGTCCACCGGATCAGAGGCAGTGTGGATGACCAGGGATGTTCTCTGTTTAGTGAGTCCTCCAGATCAGAGGCAGTAGGGATGACCAGGGATGTTCTCTGTTTAGTGAGTCCACCGGATCAGAGGCAGTGTGGATGACCAGGGATGTTCTCTGTTTAGTGAGTCATCCAGATCAGAGGCAGTGTGGATGACCAGGGATGTTCTCTGTTTAGTGAGTCCACCGGATCAGAGGCAGTGTGGATGACCAGGGATGTTCTCTGTTTAGTGAGTCCTCCAGATCAGAGGCAGTGTGGATGACCAGGGATGTTCTCTGTTTAGTGAGTCCACCGGATCAGAGGCAGTAGGGATGACCAGGGATGTTCTCTTGATAAGTGTGTGAATTGGACAATGTTCCTGTCCTGCTAAGCATAAAACATGTTGTGTGTCAGGGAAAAGGTATGGAATATAAAAGTATATACGTTTATTTAGTAATGTAGTGAAGTAAAAGTAAACGTTTTCAAAAAAATATAAATAGTAAAGTAGAGATACTACTTAAGTAGTACTTTAAAGTATGTTTACTTAATTACTTCACACCACTGCATATGTAAATTATAATAATAATTAAGTATTACAAGTAAATCTAATTGCTAAAATATACTTATATATGAAAAGTAAAAGTAATAAATTGTTTCAAATTCCTTATATTATTATTATATTATTTTACTTAATTAAACTTTCATTATTACTTCACACCACTGTATGTGTATTCCTTATAATGTACTATTGGAGAATCCTGTGAATTAAAAAAACAAAAACAACACCAAACTAAGATCCAAGTAAATCGGTACGTCAGTAATACTTACATTCCTGGAATAGCTCATTACTGTGAGACTAGCCAGATTTCCAAACATGGTTTTGAGAAACAACATTTTTTTTTTCTGTGGGAGGGAGGCCTTGAGAAGGGCACAGTAACTTCCCCAAATACCTCAAGGGGAATTCAGTGGGATGCTGAATCATTTTTTTATGTCGACATGCTTGAGACTAACATCACCTAGCCTAAACCTACCGTACACACCACAATATGACACGTTCCATGTGAAGAATAACAGGCTATTCTCTCCCGTGTGCGTCAGGTGTGTTTAGAGAACGCCTTCGTCCTCTCGCACGCTTCTACCGGTAACACCCACAAGTCAAACTTGATCCCAAAGCAGCGCGAGGATTACCATTTACTTCTCAACCTGAGAGCGCGCGCGCTGTCACCGTAAACGAAAAGGTATGTCACGAACCCATTCTTCTGACCGCAGTGGTCTATTATTTAAACCGGTAAAAAAAACTTTCCGCTTATATTTCCGCACCACATGCAACGTGCTGTTATTACAAATATGTGATATGAATATGATTTTACCAGTTTATAACAAGAACTGAAGTTTTGACATTCCAGACATCTGAAATGTATAATGACAACTTTTACCTTGGCGCCAGCCTTCAACACAAGCTCATTTGTTTAATAAGTACAGCCTTAAGCGTCACATAATGAACTTTAGCCGATCTTGTTGTGTGGAAGGTCCTGGGTATTATTAGCGTAATGAAACAGGCAGGGAGCAGGTCTCGAACCCTCGACCTTCTAGCCCGAAATCGAGCGCGTTATCAACTGTGCTGCAAAAGCATGTTCGAACTGCAGTCGATATCCGCTCTTATAAACCCAGGGTCGATACATTATGTTCATGTTATCATGTTTGTCCTTAGATAGCTTGTACTCTGCACTCAGTGATAACACAATACCTAGACGAATAGACTAGCTAGAATAAAGATCATCTGACAATACACATCTAAAGGCACTGCTTGGCTAACACAGTGCTGCTTGGCTAACACAGTGCTGATTGGCTAACACAGTGCTGATTGGCCAACATAGTGCTGATTGGCTAACACAGTGCTGCTTGGCCAAAATAGTACTGATTGGCTAACACAGTGCTGCTTGGCCAAAATAGTGCTGATTGGCTAACATATTGCTGCTTGGCTAACACAGTGCTGATTGGCTAACACAGTGCTGCTTGGCCAACACAGTGCTGATTGGCTAACATATTGCTGCTTGGCCAAAATAGTGCTGATTGGCTAACACAGTGCTGCTTGGCCAAAATAGTACTGATTGGCTAACACAGTGCTGCTTGGCCAAAATAGTGCTGATTGGCTAATACAGTGCTGCTTGGCCAAAATAGTGCTGATTGGCTAACACAGTGCTGCTTGGCCAAAATAGTGCTGATTGGCTAACATTGCTGCTTGGCCAAAATAGTGCTGATTGGCTAACATTGCTGCTTGGCCAAAATAGTGCTGATTGGCCAAAATAGTGCTGATTGGCTAACATATTGCTCATTGGCCAACATATTGCTGCTTGGCCAACACAGTGCTGATTGGCTAAAACATTGCTGATTGGCTAACACAGTGCTGCTTGGCCAAAATAGTGCTGATTGGCTAACACAGTGCTGCTTGGCCAAAATAGTGCTGATTGGCTAACATTGCTGCTTGGCCAAAATAGTGCTGATTGGCTAACATTGCTGCTTGGCCAAAATAGTGCTGATTGGCTAACATTGCTGCTTGGCCAAAATAGTGCTGATTGGCCAAAATAGTGCTGATTGGCTAACATATTGCTGATTGGCCAACATATTGATGCTTGGCCAACACAGTGCTGATTGGCTAACACATTGCTGATTGGCTAACACAGTGCTGCTTGGCTAACATAGTGCTGATTGGCTAACACATTGCTGCTTGGCCAACATGGTGCTGATTGGCTAACACAGTGCTGCTTGGCTAACAATGCTGATTGGCTAACATTACTGCTTGGCCAACATAGTGCTGATTGGCTAAAACATTGCTGCTTGGCCAACATAATGCTGATTGGCTAACACATTACTGCTTGGCCAACATAGTGCTGATTGGCTAACACAGTGCTGCTTGGCTAACACAGTGCTGCTTGGCCAACATAGTGCTGATTGGCTAAAACATTGCTGCTTGGCCAACATAATGCTGATTGGCTAACACATTACTGCTTGGCCAACATAGTGCTGATTGGCTAACACAGTGCTGCTTGGCGAACATAGTGCTGATTGGCTAACACAGGCAATTAGGTCACATGGATACAAAATATGGTTAAACTATTACACATGATATAATTATGTGAAACTTCATATGTTATTATATCTATTTAACTAGGCAAGTCAGTTAAGGACAAATTCTTATTAACAATTGACCGGCTACCTAGGAACTGTGGGTTAACTGCCTTGTTCAGGGGAACAGTGGGTTAACTGCCTTGTTCTGGGGAACAGTGGGTTAACTGCCTTGTTCAGGGGAACTGTGGGTTAACTGCCTTGTTCAGGGGAACAGTGGGTTAACTGCCTTGTTCTGGGGAACAGTGGGTTAACTGCCTTGTTCAGGGGAACAGTGGGTTAACTGCGTTGTTCAGGGGAACAGTGGGTTCACTGCCTTGATCAGGGGAACAGTGGGTTCACTGCCTTGTTCAGGGGAACAGTGGGTTCACTGCCTTGTTCAGGGGAACAGTGGGTTCACTGCCTTGTTCAGGGGAACAGTGGGTTCACTGCCTTGTTCAGGGGAACAGTGGGTTCACTGCCTTGTTCAGGGGAACAGTGGGTTAACTGCCTTGTTCAGGGGCAGAACAACACATTTTTACCTCGTCAGCTCGGAGATACAATCCAGCAACTTTTTGGTTACTGACCCAACACTCTAACCACTAGTCTACCTGCCACCTCTACACTCTAACCACTAGTCTACCTGCCACCTCTACACTCTAACCACTAGGCTACCTGCCTCCTCTACACTCTAACCACTAGGCTACCCTGCCACCTCTACACTCTAACCACTAGTCTACCTGCCACCTCTACACTCTAACCACTAGGCTACCTGCTGCCTCTACACTCTAACCACTAGTCTACCTGCCACCTCTACACTCTAACCACTAGGCTACCTGCTGCCTCTACACTCTAACCACTAGTCTACCTGTCGCCTCTACACTCTAACCACTAGGCTACCTGTCGCCTCTACACTCTAACCACTAGTCTACCTGCCGCCTCTACACTCTAACCACTAGGCTACCTGTCTTCATGTCTTCCCTACAGTGTTTCATACATATAATACATAATACCGTAGTCCTGGAGATGTTCCCCTTCAAAGAGAGGTACAGTGTCTTCTCGGTATTGTAACAGACAGTGAAAGGCATGCAGTAGTGTCTGGGTGGAAGCTGCCAGTCTTTGGGAGGGACAACAGCCTTCCGTCCGTCCGTCCGTCCGTCCGTTCGTTTTAATTTTGTTGCATTTTTTTTCTTTCACACAACACAGGAAGGAAGTAGACAGACCAGTAGATCTAGATTAGGACTTGTTTCTCAGAGAGCTCCTGCTGCCAAACTTGTTGCTCTACCAGTGTGTCCATCCACTCATTCCTTGAAATGTTGTTAACATGTACCAGGTGGAAGGGAGTGGTCCCTTGGTCATTGTTATTTAGTTAATTAATGGTTGTAAAATACATACCTTCAGTCTGTGTCAGTTAAAGGCATGTTGGAGTACATTGAGCAGAACAGGCTACAGACAAGGCTACTGTAGGTCTGTACAGGTCCACATCAGTAACAGCTTGGAGATCCTAGTGGCTGTAAACAGTGTTTCAGGACAACCTATGGTAATCCAAAACACCGTGCTGTTGTTTTCAGAGCGTATGGTGAGAATATTTTTTTAAGGTTGTGTTGATTCCTGAAGAAGGAATTTTGTGGTTTTTATAAACTCTGTTAGTGAGTTAAAACAGGTTAGTCAGGCCTCCCGGGTGGCGCAGTGGTTACTCCTGTGGCGAGCAGGTTAGTCGGACCGTAATCCGGGTCCATTCACACAGCAGCCCACCCTGCCATCTAAACCTGTGTGTTTAGTTTTCATATAGCTAACACCCGCCTCCCTCCCCATACCGACCCTACATTACCATCGATCAGATTTATGTGATCAGTTTTATGTTATTATTCAAGGTTTAGATGATTCAACTCTTTGCACTATGCAAACACAAAGAGTCCCACGACGAGAGAGAGAGAGAGAGAGAGAGAGAGACAGAGAGAGAGAGAGAGAGAGACAGAGAGAGACAGAGAGAGACAGAGAGAGACAGAGAGACAGAGAGAGACAGAGAGAGACAGAGAGAGAGAGAGACAGAGAGAGAGACAGAGAGACAGAGAGAGAGAGAGAGAGAGAGAGAGACAGAGAGAGAGACAGAGAGAGAGACAGAGAGAGAGACAGAGAGAGAGACAGAGAGAGAGAGAGAGAGAGAGAGAAAAACACTTGCTCTATGATCACATCATCATCTGGGAGGTAGTGTTGTTGCTCCTCAGCCAGGCCACCCATGATACAAGTCAGTATTCAATGTCCATCCATGTCTGAGAAAGTCAGGAAATGACGTGGGAACTGGCCACTAGGGACAACATTGAGTGTTGTTACCTTCATGTAGGTTTGGGGTCTTGCTAGGGCGTCGTGGCGCTAGGGCGTCGTGGCGCTAGGGCGTCGTGGCGCTAGGGCGTCGTGGCGCTAGGGCGTCGTGGCGCTAGGGCGTCGTGGCGCTAGGGCTTCGGGGCGCTAGGGCATCGTTGACAGGGATCGTGGATGGGCATAAGCATCTGCTGATGATTCCAAAGGTTCCCTGTTCAAATCTAGCAATAGAAAGGTGTTTTTGATATTTTTGTTTTAAGCCAAATCACAAACCTTAACCCCTTACCTTAACCATTCAGAGTTAATGCCTAACCTTAACCCCTTACCTTAACCATTCAGAGTTAATGCCTAACCTTAACCCCTTACCTTAACCATTCAGAGTTAATGCCTAACCTTAAGAATTTGGATTTAATGCCTGAATTTGACCTTAATAAACACTTAAAAATTTGGCGTTTGGAAAAACTCTGAAATATGACGTTTGAGAAACATGGATGAACATCTAATTTTGACGTGAGACTGAGAGCTGGTAGGACTCCTGGTAGGACTCCTGGTAGGACTTCCCGGTAGGACTTCCCGGTAGGACTTCCCGGTAGGACTCCCGGTAGGACTCCCGGTAGGACTCCCGGTAGGACTCCCGGTAGGACTCCTATATTTAACCTAAAAACGTTGTGTTTGTCAAAACGGAACAACCGGGGAAACCAGGATCCTTTTGTTCTTTTGTTCTCCCGACAGTCAATGGTGTCTATTCATTTACATGAAGTGCGCTGATGTCAGCATTTGAAAAATAAAACCACAAACATAAATCTCACCTTGTTCAGAGGATTTCCATGTTTAAGTCAGTGGAGGCTGCCGAGGGGAGGACGGAACGTAATAATGAAACCATGGAAACCACGTGTTTGATGCCGTTCCACGGATTCCGCTCCAGCCGTTACCACGAGCCCCTCCTCCCCAATTAAAGTGCCACCAACCTCCTGTGGTTTTAAGTGTACAATTACAGTCCTTGCTCAGAACATATGAAAGCTGGTGGTTCCTTTTAACACGAGTCTTCAATCTTCCCAGGTAAGAAGTTTTAGGTTGTAGTTATTTTAGGAATTATAGGACTATTTCTCTCTATACCATTTGTATTTCATTAACCTTTGACGATTGGATGTTCTTATAGGCACTTTAGTATTGCCAGTGTAACAGTATAGCTTCTGTACCTCTCCTCGCTCCTCACTGGGCTCGAACCAGGAACACATCGACAACAGCCACCCTCGAAGCAACGTTACCCATGCAGAGCAAGGGGAACAACTACTCCAAGTCTCAGAGCGAGTGACGTTTGAAACGCTATTAGCGCGCACCCCGCTTTCTAGCTAGCCATTTCACATCGGTTACACCAGCCTAATCTCGGGAGTTGATAGGCTTGAAGTCATAAACAGAAGAGCTGCTGGCAAAACGCACGAAAGTGCTGTTTGAATGAATGCTTATGAGCCTGCTGCTGCCTACCACCGCTCAGTCTGACTGCTCTATCAAATCATAGACTTAATTATAATATAATAACACACAGAAATACGAGTCTTTGGTCATTAATGTGGTCGAATCCGGAAACTATCATCTCGAAAACAAGACGTTTATTCTTTCAGTGAAATACGGAACCGTTCCAGTTTTTATCTAACGGGTGGCATCCATAAGTCTAAATATTCCTGTTACATTGCACAACCTTCAATGTTATGTCATAATTACGTACAATTCTGGCAAATTAGTTTGCAATGAGCCAGGCGGCCCAAACTGTTGCATATACCCTGACACTGTGTGCAATGAACGCAAGAGAAGTGACACAATTTCACCTGGTTAATATTGCCTGCTAACCTGGATTTATTTTAGCTAAATATGCAGGTTTAAAAATATATACTTCTGTGTATTGATTTTAAGAAAGGCATCGATGTTTATGGTTAGGTACACGTTGGAGCAACGACAGTCCTTTTTCACTAATACGCACCGCATCGATTTTATGCAACGCAGGACACGCTAGATAAACTAGTAATATCATCAACCATGACTAGTGACCATAACTAGTCACCATAACTAGTGATTATGATTGCAATGTAATCAGGTGGTTAGAGCGTTGGACTAGTTAACTGAAAGGTTGCAAGATTGAATCCCCGAGCTGACAAGGTAAAAATCTGTCGTTCTGCCCCTGAACAGGAAATTAACCCACTGTTCCAAGGCCCTCATTGAAAATAAGAATTTGTTCTTAACTGACTTGCCTAGTAAAATAAAGATTAAATAAAGGTGTAAAAAATTGGCAAAATTGTCGTCCAAAAATACCAATTTCCGATTGTTATGAAAACTTGAAATCGGCCCTAATTAATCGGCCATTCTGATTAATCGGTCAACCTCTAGTATGTATTCTACGTTCCAAATACCACCCTATTCCCTATAATGTGCACTACTTTCACCCTCGTGCGGATGGACACAATTCATTGAATAAAAACTATTTTTGGCAGTCTCTGTGTTTCTGTAGAGAATGAGGATGTCTGCTGGGCTGGTATGTAGAGAAGGAGGGTGTCAGTTGGGCTGGTATGTAGAGAATGAGGGTGTCTGCTGGGCTGGTATGTAGAGAAGGAGGGTGTCTGCTGGACTGGTATGTAGAGAATGAGGGTGTCTGCTGGGCTGGTCTGTAGAGAAGGAGGGTGTCTGCTGGTATGTAGAGAATGAGGGTGTCTGCTGGTCTGTAGAGAATGAGGGTGTCTGCTGGGCTGGTCCGTAGAGAAGGAGGGTGTCTGCCGGACTGGTCTGTAGAGAATGAGGGTGTCTGCTGGGCTGGTATGTAGAGAATGAGGGTGTCTGCTGGTCCGTAGAGAAGGAGGGCGTCTGCTGGTCCGTAGAGAAGGAGGGCGTCTGCTGGTCCGTAGAGAATGAGGGTGTCTGCTGGTCTGTAGAGAAGGAGTTTGAACCACACCTCCCTCATATTGTTTATTGTACACTTTGAACATACTTATTTTCCTATTTACTTAATCGTCATGGTTCCCAGAGGGACGTAGGGCCCTTAATCGTCATGGTTCCCAGAGGGACGTAGGGCCCTTAATCGTCATGGTTCCCAGAGGGACATAGGGCCCTTAATCGTCATGGTTCCCAGAGGGACATAGGGCCCTTAATCGTCATGGTTCCCAGAGGGACATAGGGCCCTTAATCGTCATGGTTCCTGGAGGGACATAGGGCCCATAATCGTCATGGTTCCCAGAGGGACATAGTGCCCTTAATCGTCATGGTTCCCAGAGGGACATAGTGCCCTTAATCGTCATGGTTCCCAGAGGGACATAGGGCCCTTAATCGTCATGGTTCCCAGAGGGACATAGGGCCCTTAATCGTCATGGTTCCTGGAGGGACATAGGGCCCTTAATCGTCATGGTTCCTGGAGGGACGTAGGGCCCTTAATCGTCATGGTTCCCAGAGGGACATAGGGCCCTTAATCGTCATGGTTCCCAGAGGGACATAGTGCCCTTAATCGTCATGGTTCCCAGAGGGACATAGGGCCCTTAATCGTCATGGTTCCTGGAGGGACATAGGGCCCTTAATCGTCATGGTTCCTGGAGGGACATAGGGCCCTTAATCGTCATGGTTCCCAGAGGGACATAGGGCCCATAATCGTCATGGTTCCTGGAGGGACATAGGGCCCTAAATCGTCATGGTTCCCGGAGGGACATAGGGCCCTTAATCGTCATGGTTCCCGGAGGGACATAGGGCCCTTAATCGTCATGGTTCCCAGAGGGACATAGGGCCCTTAATCGTCATGGTTCCCAGAGGGACATAGGGCCCATAATCGTCATGGTTCCTGGAGGGACATAGGGCCCATAATCGTCATGGTTCCTGGAGGGACATAGGGCCCATAATCGTCATGGTTCCTGGAGGGACATAGTGCCCTTAATCGTCATGGTTCCCGGAGGGACATAGGGTCCATAATCGTCATGGTTCCTGGAGGGACATAGGGCCCTTAATCGTCATGGTTCCTGGAGGGACATAGGGCCCTTAATCGTCATGGTTCCTGGAGGGACATAGTGCCCTTAATCGCCATGGTTCCTGGAGGGACATAGGGCCCATAATCGTCATGGTTCCCGGAGGGACATAGGGCCCTTAATCGTCATGGTTCCCGGAGGGACATAGGGCCCTTAATCGTCATGGTTCCCGGAGGGACATAGGGCCCTTAATCGTCATGGTTCCCGGAGGGACATAGGGCCCTTAATCGTCATGGTTCCCGGAGGGACATAGTGCCCTTAATCGCCATGGTTCCTGGAGGGACATAGGGCCCATAATCGTCATGGTTCCCGGAGGGACATAGGGCCCTTAATCGTCATGGTTCCCGGAGGGACATAGGGCCCTTAATCGTCATGTTTCCTGGAGGGACATAGGGCCCTTAATCGTCATGGTTCCTGGAGGGACATAGGGCCCTTAATCGTCATGGTTCCTGGAGGGACATAGGGCCCTTAATCGTCATGGTTCCTGGAGGGACATAGGGCCCTTAATCGTCATGGTTCCTGGAGGGACATAGGGCCCATAATCGTCATGGTTCCTGGAGGGACATAACGATCTCTAACACTGCCTGTCTTAGGATTGTTTTCTTGCTTCTGGCCATGACAAGTGGATGGGTTTGAGTTTTGCTGTTCCATTTTGAACATACTGTACGTAGGTTTAACTCACTTCAGAACCGGTTTTGCTCATTTCACAGACTTCATTGCAATGTGATGGTAATGATAGGGGTGGTAATAACGGTATAGACAACTCATCAAGCGTCTCTCTGTCAGCTGGGCTGGTATGTAGAGAATGAGCGTGTCAACTGGGCTGGTCTGTAGAGAAGGAGGGTGTCGACTGGTATGTAGAGAATGAGTGTGTCTGCTGGGCTGGTCTGTAGAGAAGGAATGTGTCTGCTGGGCTGGTATGTAGAGAATGAGGGTGTCGACTGGTCTGTAGAGAATGAGTGTGTCTGCTGGGCTGGTCTGTAGAGAAGGAATGTGTCTGCTGGGCTGGTATGTAGAGAATGAGGGTGTCGACTGGTCTGTAGAGAATGAGGGTGTCTGCTGGACTGGTATGTAGAGAATGAGGGTGTCTGCTGGTCCGTAGAGAATGAGGGTGTCTGCTGGTCTGTAGAGAAGGAGTTTGAACCACACCTCCCTCATATTGTTTATTGTACACTTTGAACATACTTATTTTCCTATTTACTTAATCGTCATGGTTCCCAGAGGGACGTAGGGCCCTTAATCGTCATGGTTCCCAGAGGGACATAGGGCCCTTAATCGTCATGGTTCCCAGAGGGACATAGGGCCCTTAATCGTCATGGTTCCCGGAGGGACATAGGGTCCTTAATCGTCATGGTTCCTGGAGGGACGTAGGGCCCTTAATCGTCATGGTTCCTGGAGGGACATAGGGCCCTTAATCGTCATGGTTCCTGGAGGGACATAGGGTCCATAATCGTCATGGTTCCCGGAGGGACGTAGGGCTCATAATCGTCATGGTTCTTTGAGGGACGTAGGGTCCATAATCGTCATGGTTCCTGGAGGGACGTAGGGCCCATAATCGTCATGGTTCCTGGAGGGACATAGGGTCCATAATCGTCATGGTTCCTGGAGGGACGTAGGGTCCATAATCGTCATGGTTCCTGGAGGGACGTAGGGTCCATAATCGTCATGGTTCCTGGAGGGACGTAGGGCCCATAATCGTCATGGTTCCTGGAGGGACATAGGGTCCATAATCGTCATGGTTCCTGGAGGGACGTAGGGTCCATAATCGTCATGGTTCCTGGAGGGACGTAGGGCCCATAATCGTCATGGTTCCTGGAGGGACATAGGGTCCATAATCGTCATGGTTCCTGGAGGGACGTAGGGTCCATAATCGTCATGGTTCCTGGAGGGACGTAGGGCCCATAATCGTCATGGTTCCTGGAGGGACGTAGGGCCCATAATCGTCATGGTTCCTGGAGGGACGTAGGGCCCTTAATCGCCATGGTTCCTGGAGGGACATAGGGTCCATAATCGTCATGGTTCCTGGAGGGACGTAGGGCCCATAATCGTCATGGTTCCTGGAGGGACGTAGGGCCCATAATCGTCATGGTTCCTGGAGGGACGTAGGGCCCTTAATCGCCATGGTTCCTGGAGGGACGTAGGGCCCTTAATCGTCATGGTTCCCGGAGGGACGTAGGGCCCATAATCGTCATGGTTCCCGGAGGGACGTAGGGCCCATAATCGTCATGGTTCCTGGAGGGACGTAGGGCCCATAATCGTCATGGTTCCTGGAGGGACGTAGGGCCCTTAATCGTCATGGTTCCTGGAGGGACGTAGGGCCCTTAATCATCATGGTTCCTGGAGGGACATAGGGCCCTTAATCGTCATGGTTCCTGGAGGAACATAGGGCCCTTTGGAGGATAGGAGGAGGAGTGGAGGATGGGGGGAGAAAGAGGAGAGGAAGGAGGTGATAGTGCCCAACCCTGCACAGACCCGAGACCTGGCATCGTCTACACATACAAGAAGCACTAGATCTGTCTAGAGAGTCTAGACTCTGCCATGTGTCTCTCTGTGTACCTAGAGGGTGTCTGTCTTACTAGACGAGGCCATCTTTTCTCAGGATCTTTAAAGACTTCAAGAGAATAGCAACACTCCTGAACATGAAACGGTCTGTGGAGCTCTCAGCTTTGTAATCATGTGTCTGCACTTGTTAGGGGATAGAACCCTGACTCTTCTGATTTCTGCCCCTTTGTTTGTTTGTTTGTTTGTTTGTTTGTTTGTCTTTTAATGACTATAAATAGTTGTCCTGTTATAAAGAGTCACTACAAAACGTTCCAAACTATTAGCGGCACCTCTTCAAATGGAGTCAACAACAAATCCTTCATCTGATTTCATATAACAGACCAGATTTCCCATAAAAGGACGTTTGGATTGGATCCAGTGAAGAGGATTGGATTTCCCCTCTGATTGTTAAGATGTGAACTGGGCTTGACACGATGCCATTACCTATGTTTTTTGAGTCTCAAAGATACTATTAAAAATGAAAAAAATAAAAAAGCTATCATACCGGCACATAGATAGCCGTAGTCTTGAAGTGAGAGCGACGTGCGCTGTCGGTTGGTTGAAGTGTTTAATCTTTATTTTTTTTATTTGACCTTTATTTAACCAGGCAAGTCAGTTAAGAACAAATTCTTATTTTCAATGATGGCCCAGGAACAGTGGGTGAGGGTGAGCTGACAGGTGGTTAGAGCGTTGGACTAGTTAACTGTAAGGTTGCAAGATTGAATCCCTGAGCTGACAAGGTAAAACTCTGTCGTTCTGCCCCTGAACAGGCAGTTAGCCTCTTGCAGCCTTACAGTTAACTAGTCCAACGCTCTAACCACCTGATTACATTGCACTCCACAAGGAGACTGCCTGTTACGCGAATGCAGTAAGCCAAGGTAAGTTGCTAGCTGACAGACTTGCCAGCTCAGGAGTTGTGAACTTGCAACCTTCCGGTTGCTACTCTAACCACTAGGCTACCTACCACCTCTACACTCTAACCACTAGGCTACCTGCCACCTCTACACTCTAACCACTACGCTACCTGCCACCTCTACACTCTAACCACTAGGCTACCTGCCGCCTCTACACTCTAACCACTAGGCTACCTGCCACCTCTACACTCTAACCACTAGGCTACCCTGCCGCCTCTACACTCTAACCACTGGGCTACCCTGCCGCCCCTTATCAGGGGTTGACGTCCTGTGCTGTGCGTGAGGGAGTGGTTCCCTAGCAGCACCAGTTTAATGATCAACCCGAGCGATGCCTCTCTGTTCTGTGATCTCCCATGCCTTCATTGCTTCGTTAAACTCTGTTACCATGGTTCCATAGAGTTCATCCAGAGGAAAGCCATTTTTTTTTTCTCTCCTTCTCAGTAGAGAGCGTTGGAGCGTTGGGCCTGTAACCGAATAGGTCGTTGGTTCAAATCTCCGAGACGACTAAGTGAAAAAAACTGTTGACGTGCACTTGAGCAAGGCACTTATCCCTAGTCGCTCTGCATGAGAATGCCTGCTAAAATGTAACAACTATGCTTTGACAGAGATGCTTTTTAAGTCGCAATGCCATCGCCATCGTGGAATACTGGGGGGAAAGATGTGTTCTCTTGAGGGCCAGCGTGTACCCTGTGTTTTACTGCACCTTTAAAACTAAGTGTAGGGAGTAGGGTCAGGGTTCAGGAGCCTCAGGGAGTAGGGTCAGGGTTCAGGAGCCACTCTCTAGGGTCTGAAAGTGCACCTATTCCCTATAAAGTGCACTATTTTAGACCAGGGCCCATTAGCTCTGATCAAATGTAGTGTACTATGTAGGGAATAGGTTGCAGTTTCAGAATATCTAGAACTAAATACCACACAGATGAGTCACAGTCATAGACAGAGCAGAGCACCTCAGGCAGATCAGAGAACTCCAGTCCACTCCCCTACAGGGTGTGGTGTTCCCTCCCCTAACCAACCCTACCCAATCAGACGTCACCCCTAACCAACCCTACCCAATCAGACGTCACAGTGGCAGTGATATATCTTAGGTATGTTCATAGAGACCGGTTAATACTGAAGAACTGGCTGTATGTCTATGAAGCATTCTTAGAGGTGAGATGTTATGTTGTTGGTGTTGTTGTTGTTGGTGGTGGTGTTGCTGTTGGTGGTGTTGCTGCTGTTGGTGTTTTTGTTGTTGGTGGTGGTGTTGGTGTTGGTGGTGTTGGTAGTGTTGTTGGTGGTGTTGGTGTTGGTGGTGTTGGTAGTGTTGTTGGTGGTGTTGGTGATGTTGTTCTTGGTGTTGGTGTTGGTGTTGTTGGTGGTGGTGTTGTTGGTTTTGGTGATGTTGGTGTTGGTGTTAGTGTGTTTACTGAGAAGCCTTAGGAGGAAACTTGGGATTTAGTTGAGGACTAATGTCATATCTTCCACACGGAATGTGTTGTTGATGGTGTTGGTGTAGGTGGTGTTGTTGTTGATCACACAATCCTGCCGTCCATACTACGCTCTTAGGGGAAAAAAGGTGCTATCTAGAACTGGAAAGAGTTCTTCGGCTGTCCCCATAGGATAACTCTTTGGAGTACACTTTTTGGGTTCCATGTAGAACCCTTTAAGGGTGCTCCTACGGAGACAGCCGTAGAACCCTTTTACGAAGAGTGTACTTTCCTGTACTAGCAGCATCAACCGTTGTTGTTCAACCAATATCTTGTTCTGAACATCAATGTAAAATAATGGCCTTGTAACTGGCCTTGTAACTGGCCTTGTAACTGGCCTTGTAACTAGCATTGTAACTAGCATTGTAACTGGGTTATTGGTTAAATGACTGAGACTGATACAGGATGGAAACACGTTATTACACAACAATGTCCCCTTAGAAATCAGACTTGGAAGGACAAAAATGTACTGTGGTTTTAGCCTGTGACGTATTGGTTTTAAAGCTGTTACAGCTAACTAACTGATCTCACTGCAGTGTTAGACTGGAGGTTATGCTGGGGGCCCAGGGTTGGGATCTCACTGCAGTGTTAGACTGCAGGTTATGCTGGGATCTCACTGCAGTGTTAGACTGGAGGTTATGCTGGGATCTCACTGCAGTGTTAGACTGGAGGTTATGCTGGGGGCCCAGGGGTGGGATCTCGCTGCAGTGTTAGACTGGAGGTTATGCTGGGATCTCACTGCAGTGTTAGACTGGAGGTTATGCTGGGGGCCCAGGGTTGGGATCTCACTGCAGTGTTAGACTGGATGTTATGCTGGGGGCCCAGGGGTGGTATCTCTCTGTAGTGTTAGACTGGATGTTATGCTGGGGGCCCAGGGGTGGTATCTCTCTGTTCCTCACCCATCCAGGTATTTACAGTATGGGTTAAAGATGAACTAGAAGACAGGGTTAGCCGGAGGGTCCTTTAAAAGGCATACTAGTTAATAATCTCTTAAATGCTGGAGACTGAAAACTACCTGACAGAATGGTAATAGAAAGAATGATTAGTGGTGAAAGGTTACAAAATAGAGACTAGCTTTACACTGACATAAAGACTGACAAAGAGACACTTTACACTGACATAGAGACTAGCTTTACACTGACATAGGGACTAGCTTTACACTGGCATAGAGACTGACATAGAGACACTTTACACTGACATAGAGACTGACAGAGACACTTTACACTGACATAGAGACTGACATAGACACTAGCTTTACACTGGCATAGAGACTGACATAGAGACTAGCTTTACACTGACATAGAGACTGACATAGAGCCACTTTACACTGACATAGAGACTAGCTTTACACAAAAAAACAAAACGTGCCCCCCCCCTGGGGTCTCCAGGACCGAGTTTGGTTTAGACTCTGTCTGTGTACCTACCAGGTGCTATCAGACGCCATCTTACAGGACAAGGTCATCTTTTCGTCAGGCTCTATATATATATATCTATATTGTTAAAGGGACACTTCCACATGGCACGTTTCACGTGAACCATAAATGGTGGTTAGGTTCTATGATGGCCAAGCTAATGGGTCTATCTACACCCTGGAGTATAAATAGTCATGGACAGATAAGAGATTGTGTACTGTATCGTTGTTACACAATCAGTGCTTTGGACAGAGATGTGGCATCAGGGCAAACAGCCTCTCTTTGCAAGAGCAATTTACTGTTTTGAAGGTGTCGGGAATTGGAGCCACCAGGAGCTGTAGGGAACTCTTTCTATATATATGACACTTGTGAGTGTGTTGGTGTTCTTTAGGGAACACTCTCTTCTTCTGTTTCTTTTTAAGTGAAGTGGGAAGTTCAACTCTCTTTTTACAGACTCTGATCTTTTCGACTTGTTCAGTCAAAATAATTAATATTTTTGACTCATTTCAGTCAGTAATGCCCAGACCCCGCAGGACCTCCCTACCAGTGAACAATTTATTATATTTACCTTTATATAACTAGGCAAGTCAGTTAAGAACAAATTCTTATTTTCAATGACAGCCTAGTGGGTTAACTGCCTGTTCAGGGGCAGAACAACAGATTTGTATCTTGTCAGCTCGGGGGTTTGAACTTGCAACCTTCTGGTTACTCGTCCAACACTCTAACCACTAGGCTACCTGCCGCCTCTACACTCTAACCACTAGGCTACCTGCCACCTCTACACTCTAACCACTAGGCTACCCTGCCTCCTCTACACTCTAACCACTAGGCTACCCTGCTGTCTCTACACTCTAACCACTAGGCTACCTGCCGCCTCTACACTCTAACCACTAGGCTACCTGCCACCTCTACACTCTAACCACTAGGCTACCTGCCACCTCTACACTCTAACCACTAGGCTACCTGCCGCCTCTACACTCTAACCACTAGGCTACCTGCCACCTCTACACTCTAACCACTAGGCTACCTGCCACCTCTACACTCTAACCACTAGGCTACCTGCCACCCCTACGCTCTAACCACTAGGCTTCCTGCCGCCTCTACACTCTAACCACTAGGCTACCTGCCGCCCCTACGCTCTAACCACTAGGCTACCTGCCGTCCCTACGCTCTAACCACTAGGCTACCTGCCGTCACTACACTCTAACCACTAGACTACCTACCACCTCTACACTCTAACCACTAGGCTACCTACCACCTCTACACTCTAACCACTAGGCTACCTGCCACCTCTACACTCTAACCACTAGGCTACCTGCCACCTCTACACTCTAACCACTAGGCTACCTGCCGCCTCTACACTCTAACCACTAGGCTACCTGCTGCCTCTACACTCTAACCACTAGACTACCTGCCTCCTCTACACTCTAACCACTAGGCTACCTGCCGCCTCTACACTCTAACCACTAGGCTACCTGCCGCCTCTACTCTCTAAACACTAGGCTACCTGCCGCCTCTACACTCTAACCACTAGGCTACCTGCCACTTCTACACTCTAACCACTAGGCTACCTGCCGCCTCTACACTCTAACCACTAGGCTACCTGCCACCTCTACACTCTAACCACTAGACTACCTGCCGCCTCTACACTCTAACCACTAGGCTACCTGCCTCCTCTACACTCTAACCACTAGGTTACCTGCCACCTCTACACTCTAACCACTAGGCTACCTGCCTAACCTACACTCTAACCACTAGGCTACCTGCTGAACTGAAGACTCATAATGCATGATTCTACCAGCCTCTGGTTCACCATACATATTGTCAGTAGACAGTCCTGGGCTAGATACTTGTGTTGTTGTCAGTAGACAGTCCTGGGCTAGATACTTGTGTTGTAGACAGTAGACAGTCCTGGGCTAGATACTAGTGTTGTTGTCAGTAGACAGTCCTGGGCTAGATACTTGTGTTGTTGTCAGTAGACAGTCCTGGGCTAGATACTTGTGTTGTAGACAGTAGACAGTCCTGGGCTAGATACTTGTGTTGTTGTCAGTAGACAGTCCTGGGCTAGATACTTGTGTTGTTGTCAGTAGACAGTCCTGGGCTAGATACTTGTGTTGTCAGTAGACAGTCCTGGGCTAGATACTTGTGTTGTAGACAGTAGACAGTCCTGGGATAGATACTTGTGTTGTTGTCAGTAGACAGTCCTGGGCTAGATACTTGTGTTGTTGTCAGTAGACAGTCCTGGGCTAGATACTTGTGTTGTAGACAGTAGACAGTCCTGGGCTAGATACTTGTGTTGTAGACAGTAGACAGTCCTGGGCTAGATACTTGTGTTGTTGTCAGTAGACAGTCCTGGGCTAGATACTTGTGTTGTTGTCAGTAGACAGTCCTGGGCTAGATACTTGTGTTGTTGTCAGTAGACAGTCCTGGGCTAGATACTTGTGTTGTTGTCAGTAGACAGTCCTGGGCTAGATACTTGTGTTGCTGTCAGTAGACAGTCCTGGGCTAGATACTTGTGTTGTAGACAGTAGACAGTCCTGGGCTAGATACTTGTGTTGTAGACAGTAGACAGTCCTGGGCTAGATACTTGTGTTGTTGTCAGTAGACAGTCCTGGGCTAGATACTAGTGTTGTTGTCAGTAGACAGTCCTGGGCTAGATACTTGTGTTGTAGACAGTAGACAGTCCTGGGCTAGATACTTGTGTTGTAGACAGTCCTGGGCTAGATACTTGTGTTGTTGTCAGTAGACAGTCCTGGACTAGATACTAGTGTTGTTGTCAGTAGACAGTCCTGGGCTAGATACTAGTGTTGTTGTCAGTAGACAGTCCTGGGCTAGATACTAGTGTTGTTGTCAGTAGACAGTCCTGGGCTAGATACTTGTGTTGTAGACAGTAGACAGTCCTGGGCTAGATACTTGTGTTGTAGACAGTCCTGGGCTAGATACTAGTGTTGTTGTCAGTAGACAGTCCTGGGCTAGATACTTGTGTTGTTGTCAGTAGACAGTCCTGGGCTAGATACTTGTGTTGTAGACAGTAGACAGTCCTGGGCTAGATACTTGTGTTGTTGTCAGTAGACAGTCCTGGGCTAGATACTAGTGTTGTTGTCAGTAGACAGTCCTGGGCTAGAGACTTGTGTTGTAGACAGTAGACAGTCCTGGGCTAGATACTAGTGTTGTTGTCAGTAGACAGTCCTGGGCTAGATACTTGTGTTGTAGACAGTAGACAGTCCTGGGCTAGATACTTGTGTTGTAGACAGTCCTGGGCTAGATACTAGTGTTGTTGTCAGTAGACAGTCCTGGGCTAGATACTAGTGTTGTAGACAGTCCTGGGCTAGATACTTGTGTTGTAGACAGTCCTGGGCTAGACACTTGTGTTGTAGACAGTCCTGGGCTAGATACTAGTGTTGTAGACAGTCCTGGGCTAGATACTTGTGTTGTATTCAGTCCTGGGCTAGATACTAGTGTTGTTGTCAGTAGACAGTCCTGGGCTAGATACTTGTGTTGTAGACAGTCCTGGGCTAGATACTAGTGTTGTTGTCAGTAGACAGTCCTGGGCTAGATACTTGTGTTGTAGACAGTCCTGGGCTAGATACTAGTGTTGTTGTCAGTAGACAGTCCTGGGCTAGATACTTGTGTTGTAGACAGTCCTGGGCTAGATACTAGTGTTGTTGTCAGTAGACAGTCCTGGGCTAGATACTAGTGTTGTAGACAGTCCTGGGCTAGATACTTGTGTTGTAGACAGTCCTGGGCTAGATACTAGTGTTGTAGACAGTCCTGGGCTAGATACTTGTGTTGTAGACAGTCCTGGGCTAGATACTTGTGTTGTTGGGAAATAACTGAAAAGACAAATAACTCTATAAACAACTAGAAGAGACTGAGACATGAAGCAACATGCAGTCCATGCTGTTGTTATTGTGTTGTCATCTCGTGTTGTTGTGTCGTGCTGTCGTCTTGTGTTGTGTAGCGTCATGTTGTTGTGTTGTGTCGTGTTGTTGTGTTATCATCTCGTGTTGTGTTGTGTTGTCATGTTGTGTTGTGTCGTGCTGTTGTGTCGTGCTGTCGTCTTGTGTTGTGTAGCGTCATGTTGTTGTGTTGTGTCATGTTGTTGTGTCGCGTTGTGTTGTCGTGTTGTGTAAAAGCGTGTCTTTTTTCATACTTTTCTGAGACTTCGTAACCAGTTTTATCAATTAGCGGTCATTAGAGACGGTTAGGAACAGTCATTAGAGACGGATAGGAACAGTCATTAGAGACGGTTAGGAACAGTCATTAGAGACGGTTAGGAACAGTCATTAGAGACGGTTAGGAACAGTCATTAGAGACGGTTAGGAACAGTCATTAGAGACGGTTAGGAACAGTCATTAGAGACGGATAGGAACAGTCATTAGAGACGGTTAGGAACAGTCATTAGAGACGGATAGGAACAGTCATTAGAGACGGTTAGGAACAGTCATTAGAGACGGTTAGGAACAGTCATTAGAGACGGTTAGGAACAGTCATTAGAGACGGTTAGGAACAGTCATTAGAGACGGATAGGAACAGTCATTAGAGACGGTTAGAAACAGTCATTAGCAGAATCTGTGAAGTACTTGTTTCTCCACAGAGAGAAAATCTATATTTTTCTTAACGTTGCTCTTGAAAAGAAGAGGTATTCGTCAGATTCACATACTGGGATGGTTTGTGACACAGATGGGAGAAAGAGGCTATTTGAAGCAAAATATTTATTTGGTATTTTGCAATCGTGAACGGCAGCTAGAAAGGCCTACCTACCTCTGTCAGGCTGTGTGCTGTTCCACCCAGCATAACACACACACACACACACACACACACACACACACAGAGCCAGCCAGCCAGCCAGCACAGAGAACAGGGTAGGGCAGGCCTTGGCCCAGGGCCATCACATGAGACAGGCCTGGCTCTAAAGGGTGAACCAGCTCAGGGCTAAAACAAATCTGAAACGCCTGGGGGTTCCCAACCTATGACTATAGAACCACTGACTGACAACAGACAGACTATAGAACCACTGACTGACAACAGACAGACTATAGAACCACTGACTGACAACAGACAGACTATAGAACCCCTGACTGACAACAGACAGACTATAGAACCACTGACTGACAACAGACACAGACAGACTATAGAACCACTGACTGACAACAGACACAGACAGACTATAGAACCACTGAATGACAACAGACAGACAGACTATAGAACCACTGACTGACAACAGACAGACAGACTATAGAACCACTGACTGACAACAGACAGACAGACTATAGAAGCACTGACTGACAACAGACAGACAGACTATAGAAGCACTGACTGACAACAGACAGACAGACTATAGAAGCACTGACTGACAACAGACAGACAGACTATAGAACCACTGACTGACAACAGACAGACTATAGAACCACTGACTGACAGACAGACTATTGAACCACTGACTGACAACAGACAGACTATAGAACCCCTGACTGACAACAGACAGACAGACTATAGAACCCCTGACTGACAACAGACAGACTATAGAACCCCTGACTGACAACAGACAGACTATAGAACCACTGACTGACAACAGACAGACTATAGAACCACTGACTGACAACAGACAGACTATAGAACCACTGACTGACAACAGACAGACAGACTATAGAACCCCTGACTGACAGACAGACTATAGAACCACTGACTGACAACAGATAGACAGACTATAGAACCACTGACTGACAACAGACAGACAGACTATAGAACCACTGACTGACAACAGACAGACAGACTATAGAACCACTGACTAACAGTCACACAGACTATAGAACCCCTGACTGACAACAGACAGACTATAGAACCACTGACTGACAACAGACAGACTATAGAACCCCTGACTGACAACAGACAGACAGACTATTGAACCACTGACTGACAACAGACAGACAGACTATAGAACCACTGACTGACAACAGACAGACAGACTATAGAACCACTGACTGACAACAGACAGACTATAGAACCACTGACTGACAACAGACAGACTATAGAACCACTGACTAACAGTCAGACAGACTATAGAACCCCTGACTGACAACAGACAGACAATAGAACCACTGGTGACAACAGACAGACTATAGAACCACTGACTGACGACAGACAATAGAACCACTGACTGACAACAGACAGACTATAGAAGCACTGACTGACAACAGGACAGGGCTGACTCTATAGTACTGACTGACAAGCATGCTGATTGGTTCTCTTGTCTATTGCTCCTCGACCAACAACAACCAGCCAAACCTGCTGTATCAGGACACCTTCTGACGGACTACGTGGCTAAAAGACCAGTTAGTTGGTAGATATAATTTACGTGCTGGGAGGGACTCTTTCTTAGTTCAGACATAACAATGCTATGACTAACAGCCATCGCTGTGCAGACTCAGAGCGTTGGGCCAGTAATCCCGAAAGGTTGCTGTATCAAATCCCCAAACTGACAAGGTAAAAACCAGTCATGCTGGGCAAGGCAGATAACCCACTGTTCCCCGGGCACCGAAGAAGTGGATGTCGATTAAGGCAAGGTTAAATGTGGAAGACACATTTCAGTTGAATGCATCCCCAGTTACCTTACCATTTCCATAGACTATACACACAACATTCAACACTTAACCCTTCCAAGAGCCAGGCATTGTAGTCGAGAGACGATCCTTGCCCAGCCACACAGATTAGTCATTTAGTTTATCCTATCCAGAGCAACTGACAGATTGTAACTTTTTTGTTGTTGTAATAAATCTTTATTTAACTAAGCAAGTCAGTAAAGAACAAATTATTTATTTACCCAAAAGGCAAAGGGCCTCCTGCAGGAACGGGGGCCTGGGATTAGAACAAGTATATCAAATCTAAATATAGGACAAAACACACGTCACGAGAAGAGAGACACCACGACACAACATAGAGACCTAAGACAACAACAGCATGGCAGCAACACAACATGACAACAGCATGGTAGCAACACAACATGGCAACAACACAACATGACAACAACATGGTAGCAGGACAACATGGCAACAACACGGTAGCCACACAACATGGCAACAACACAACATGACAACAACATGGTAGCAACACTACATGGCAACAACATGGTAGCAACACTACATGGCAACAGCACAACATGACAACAACATGGCAGCAACACAACATGACAACAACATGGTAGCAACACTACATGGCAACAACATGGTAGCAACACTACATGGCAACAACACAACATGACAACAACATGGTAGCAACACAACATGGTAACAACATGGCAGCAACACAACATGACAACAACATGGCAGCAACACAACATGACAACAACATGGTAGCAACACTACATGGCAACAACATGGTAGCAACACTACATGACAACAACACAACATGACAACAACATGGTAGCAACACTACATGGCAACAACACAACATGACAACAACATGGCAGCAACACAACATGACAACAACATGGTAGCAACACAACATGGCAGCAACACAACATGGCAACAACATGGTAGCAACACAACATGGTAACAACATGGTAACAACACAACATGGTAGCAACACAACATGACAACATGGTAGCAACACAACATGACAACAACATGGTAGCAACACTACATGGCAACAACATGGTAGCAACACTACATGGAAACAACACAACATGACAACATGGCAGCAACACAACATGACAACAACATGGCAGTAACACAACATGACAACAACATGGTAGCAACACAACATGGTAGCAACACAAAACATGGTACAAACATTATTGGGCACACGAAGCAGCCACAACTGTCAGTAGGACTGTCTATCTTCAGATAGCTAGGTGGACCAGTCATAGTTAGTACATTCACCTTCAGATAGCTAGGTGGACCAGTCATAGTCAGTACATTCATCTTCAGATAGCTAGGTGGACCAGTCATAGTCAGTACATTCACCTTCAGATAGCTAGGTGGACCAGTCATAGTCAGTACATTCATCTTCAGATAGCTAGGTGGACCAGTCATAGTCAGTACATTCATCTCCAGATAGCTAGGTGGACCAGTCATAGTCAGTACATTCATCTTCAGATAGCTAGGTGGACCAGTAATAGTCAGTACATTCATCTTCAGATAGCTAGGTGGACCAGTCATAGTCAGTACATTCATCTCCAGATAGCTAGGTGGAACAGTCATAGTCAGTACATTCCTCTCCAGATAGCTAGGTGGACCACTCATAGTCAGTACATTCATCTCCAGATAGCTAGGTGGACCCGTCATAGTCAGGACATTCATCTTCAGATAGCTAGGTGGACCAGTCATAGTCAGGACATTCATCTTCAGATAGCTAGGTGGACCAGTCATAGTCAGTACATTCATCTCCAGATAGCTAGGTGGACCAGTCATAGTCAGAACATTCATCTCCAGATAGCTAGGTGGGACAACCACATATCACAGTCATAGTCAGCACATTTTGCCTCACAGACAGAGTGTAGTCACCTACAACCAACAGACACAAAGTAGTCACCTACAACCAACAGACACAGAATAGTCACCTACAACCCACAGTGTAGTCACCTACAACCCACAGACACAGAATAGTCACCTACAACCCAGAGACACAGTGTAGTCACCTACAACCCAGAGACACAGTGTAGTCACCTACAACCCAGAGACACAGTGTAGTCACCTACAACCCAGAGACACAGTGTAGTCACCTACAACCCAGAGACACAGTGTAGTCACCTACAATCCAGAGACACAGTGTAGTCACCTACAACCCAGAGACACAGTGTAGTCACCTACAACCCAGAGACACAGTGTAGTCACCTACAACCCAGAGACACAGTGTAGTCACCTACAACCCAGAGACACAGTGTAGTCACCTACAACCCAGAGACACAGTGTAGTCACCTACAACCCAGAGACACAGTGTAGTCCCCTACAACCCAGAGACACAGTGTAGTCCCCTACAACCCAGAGACACAGTGTAGTCCCCTACAACCCAGAGACACATTGTAGTCACCTACAACCCAGAGACACAGTGTAGTCACCTACAACCCAGAGACACAGTGTAGTCACCTACAACCCACAGTGTAGTCACCTACAACCCACAGTGTAGTCACCTACAACCCACAGTGTAGTCACCTACAACCCACAGTGTAGTCACCTACAACCCACAGTGTAGTCACCTACAACCCACAGTGTAGTCACCTACAACCCACAGTGTAGTCACCTACAACCCAGAGACACAGTGTAGTCCCCTACAACCCAGAGACACAGTGTAGTCACCTACAACCCAGAGACACAGTGTAGTCACCTACAACCCAGAGACACAGTGTAGTCACCTACAACCCAGAGACACAGTGTAGTCACCTACAACCCAGAGACACAGTGTAGTCACCTACAACCCAGAGACACAGTGTAGTCACCTACAACCCAGAGACACAGTGTAGTCACCTACAACCCAGAGACACAGTGTAGTCCCCTACAACCCAGAGACACAGTGTAGTCCCCTACAACCCAGAGACACATTGTAGTCACCTACAACCCAGAGACACAGTGTAGTCACCTACAACCCACAGTGTAGTCACCTACAACCCACAGTGTAGTCACCTACAACCCACAGTGTAGTCACCTACAACCCACAGTGTAGTCACCTACAACCCACAGTGTAGTCACCTACAACCCACAGTGTAGTCACCTACAACCCACAGTGTAGTCACCTACAACCCAGAGACAGTGTAGTCCCCTACAACCCAGAGACACAGTGTAGTCCCCTACAACCCAGAGACACAGTGTAGTCCCCTACAACCCAGAGACACAGTGTAGTCACCTACAACCCAGAGACACAGTGTAGTCCCCTACAACCCAGAGACACAGTGTAGTCCCCTACAACCCAGAGACACAGTGTAGTCCCCTACAACCCAGAGACACAGTGTAGTCACCTACAACCCACAGTGTAGTCCCCTACAACCCACAGACACCACAGCCCAGCGTGCTTAACCCTAACAGTAATTTAATACCAAAAGCACATTTTTGTTTTCATATTTTAAAAAAAAAACAATTTAGCCAATTTTGACTTTGCAGCTGGTCTATCTAAAGGCATCCATCCGCATGCTTCTCATCTGAAACGGTTTGTGTATATATTATGACGGCGTTTAGTGATGTTTTGGTCTTCGTTAAGGATTTTTTGTCCCGTGCACACAAAAACATTTCTCGAGGCAAGACGAAGTTCGGAGGAGACGTCTACGCCCCCTTTTTGTCGGTCCTTGATTAACAGTAGGGATTCTTCAATTAAGTGTTTGTTGTCATTCTATGAGCGACGACTAGTTTTCAAGGCACATTTTTTTCACTTGAGAAATACCAAAACATCTTAGATTTTAAATTTGTGCGACTAAAATCTCCTCGGCAAAACATCAACTCAAGAAATCTGTCATTATTATTTGTTTAAATCTTAGATTAATTCAGACTATTTTGAGGCAGTGTATGTATACTGGCTACGGCGTCTCAAGGTGGACAAACAATACTATTGCCGTCTTTTCTCATTTTTCAAGCGAAGGTCTTTTATGGTATTCTGGGAGCACACTAGGTTCGCCTAGCCGAGTCCGAAACCGAAGCATGTGGAAGCCTTCAGGACAAGACTCATTACAATAAACAGCAACCTGTGAAAATATAGCTCTTATTCTTTAATGATTTGTTCTTCTTATCTCTTTTTTTTAAATGGATTTTCTTAAAATCTTAAAACGACATTTTTGGTTAAGGGGCTTGTAAATACACCTGTTGTATTCGGCGCACGTGACAAATAACATTTTGATTTGGAAGGTGCTTGGTTCAAGATGATTTGTTTTGTGGTCATGTAATTATTATTACGCTAGCTGCTTGTGGTTAACCAGACGACATAAAACGAGATAAGTCAATTGTTTGTTGTCAAAGCTACAGCTGGGTGTGGAACTAGCCTGTTGTTGTTGATTTTTCTAGTGGATCCACTCCTTTATAACAGTTGGTTCTGGACAGGTGTAACCTGATTTCGGTCTCCCTGTTTCAGGTACAGTATCCTGATGTGGCGGTGACTGGATGAAATGCTATTTTGTCGCTGCTTTAGGTTTTAGCAGTGTAATTACATAGATGTGGAGGTTGTCTGTATGTTATGACAGCAGCGTATTCTGCCTCGCGGCAAAAAGTAAACACTATCCTGTTGGTACTTGTCTGTCAGTGTATATAGTATGACCACACACAGAAAAGACGACAGTATCTAAAAATTAAAATAAAACAAGTTTGTAAAAGAAGAGTAGTAGTCACACGATCTTAATTGTAGATATTTTGGAGAAAAAAAGGTCTCTAATCAAAGTTCTAGTCATGCTGGGATGTAGGATTCTATTGCTTCTAGAACTATTTTGAACTATTTTAACTCCCCACTAAAAATATCCACTGTGTAGATTCTTAGGTACCCTGCAAGTCCCAGGATGTGGAAGTGGTACTGGGTGTGGCTCAGGAATGCTAACATTACAGAACCTGACTGACAGCTATCAGGACACTTTGTGGTTTTCAAAAAAAACCTTTTCTATCCAACCTCTATCTCCCCACAAATTAGGTTTTCCTCCTACGTGTGACCACAACATCTTAAGAGTAGATGTATTGTTTTGGTTTTTTAATTTATTAAACAGACAATCTATAATCTTCAGAATACTTGGTGATCACCTGATGTGGATGATGGATGTAAATGTGGAATTGGTGCTCGGTGTGGCTCAAAGCTGTCAACAGAACACAAACTGACTGACAGGTTTCAGGGGGCTTGATAGCTTAGAATTAATGAGTTTCAAAGCATTTACCTGTATTAAATCATTATCTGTAAATATAGGTTTGGGACATGTTCACGCTGCCAATATATCTTAAGGACAGTATAAACAATATATCTTAGGTACAGTATAAACAGTATATCTTAAGGACAGTATAAACAATATATCTTAGGTACAGTATAAACAGTATATCTTAAGGACAGTATAAACAATATATCTTAAGGACAGGATAAACAGTATATCTTAGGTACAGTATAAACAGTATATCTTAAGGACAGTATAAACAGTATATCTTAGGTACAGTATAAACAGTATATCTTAAGGACAGTATAAACAATATATCTTAGGTACAGTATAAACAATATATCTTAAGGACAGTATAAACAATATATCTTAAGGACAGGATAAACAGTATATCTTAGGTACAGTATAAACAATATCCACAATGCTGAGAATTTGCATGTCCTTGTGATTAATTTGCCCCCTCATTCTTCTCGGTGATCACCTGATGTGTGTCATCCCAGACAAAACAAGTTAAGACACATCAGTTGACTCGGTTCAAGCCAACAGTGTTGTCATCGTGTTCTGCGAAAGCATGCAGTTTCCCGTCAGCGCTCAGAGACGTGCCAAGGTTTTTTTTATTCGCTTTTTTTTTATTCCACCTTTATTTAACCAGGTAAGCTAGTTGGGGAACAAGGTGCCAATGTAAATGAAATTCCTCACTGCAGATCAATAGGCCTTATTGGATTAAGTATATTTACTTTTCCAAATCCCAATTGGAACTTGGTACAATTGGCATATTGTTCCCAATTGGAACCTATTTGAGAGCTGTGGTATCTACATCAGATATTTTCCCATAGACCAGCCGCCCAGTGATTTCAGTTTTGTTATGTATCCTTACCAAATATATATTCTGTTGCCAAGACAAAACATCCTGAGAGTAGAGGCAGTGTTGGAAACTCCTTGGTGTTGCGGTCTACGTTCTGCAGTTATACTTCAGTATGGTATTGTCCTCACTTATCACTTTCTTTTATCACAGCCCACTGAAGAATAGCCTCAGTTTTCATGTACGTGCATCTCATTATCTCGACAACCATTTGGTGAGATATATATACCGTATCTCTTTCAACTCAAGCATCTTACTCCTTCAATAGCAGTATCAGTGTTATCAGTGTTATCAGTATCAGTGTTATCAGTATCGGTGTAATCAGTATCGGTGTAATCAGTAGCGGTGTAATCAGTATCAGTGTAATCAGTATCGGTATCAGTGTAATCGGTATCGGTGTAATCAGTGTAATCAGTATCGGTATCAGTGTAATCAGTATCGGTGTAATCAGTATCGGTGTAATCAGTATCGGTGCAATCAGTATCGGTGCAATCAGTGTAATCGGTATCAGTATCTGTGTAATCAGTATCGGTGTAATCAGTGTAATCAGTATCGGTGTAATCAATATCAGTGTAATCAATATCAGTGTAATCAGTATCGGTGTAATCAGTATCAGTGTAATCGGTATCGGTGTAATCAGTATTGGTGTAATCAATATCAGTGTAATCAGTGTAATCAGTATCGGTGTAATCAATATCAGTGTAATCAGTATCGGTGTAATCAATATCAGTGTAATCAGTATCGGTGTAATCAGTATCAGTGTAATCGGTATTGGTGTAATCGGTATCGGTGTAATCAGTGTAATCAGTATCGGTGTAATCAGTGTAATCAGTATCGGTGTAATCAGTATCGGTGTAATCAGTGTAATCAGTATCGGTGTAATCAGTGTAATCAGTATCGGTGTAATCAGTGTAATCAGTATCGGTGTAATCAGTGTAATCAGTATCGGTGTAATCAGTGTAATCAGTAGCGGTGTAATCAGTATCGGTGTAATCAGTGTAATCAGTATCGGTGTAATCAGTGTAATCAGTATCGGTGTAATCAGTGTAATCAGTATCGGTGTAATCAGTGTAATCAGTATCGGTGTAATCAGTGTAATCGGTATCGGTGTAATCAGTATTGGTGTAATCAGTGTAATCAGTATCGGTGTAATCAATATCAGTGTAATCAGTATCGGTGTAATCAATATCAGTGTAATCAGTATCGGTGTAATCAGTATCAGTGTAATCGGTATTGGTGTAATCGGTATCGGTGTAATCAGTGTAATCAGTAGCGGTGTAATCAGTATCAGTGTAATGAGTGTAATCAGTAGCGGTGTAATCAGTATCGGTGTAATCAGTATTGGTGTAATCAGTATCGGTGTAATCAGTGTAATCAGTATCGGTGTAATTGGTGTAATCAGTAGCGGTGTAATCAGTATCGGTATCGGTGTAATCAGTCGGTGTAATCAGTCGGTGTCAGTGTAATCAGTATCGTGTGTAATCAGTATTGGTGTAATCAGTATCGGTATCGGTATCAGTGTAATCAGTATTGGTGTAATCAGTATCGGTATCGGTATCAGTGTAATCAGTATTGGTGTAATCAGTGTTATCAGTATCGGTGTAATCAGTGTAATCGGTATCAGTGTAATCGGTATCAGTGTTATCAGTATCGGTATAATCAGTATCGGTGTAATCAGTGTTATCAGCATTGGTGTAATCAGTGTAATCGGTATCAGTGTTATCGGTATCGGTGTTATCAGTATCAGTGTTATCAGTGTAATCAGTATCAGTGTAATCAGTATTGGTGTAATCAGTATTGGTGTAATCAGTGTAATCAGTAGCGGCGTAATCAGTATCAGTGTAATCAGTATCGGTGTAATCAGTATCAGTGTAATCAGTAGCGGTGTAATCCTTATCTCTATCGGTGTAATCAGTATCAACTGCCTTGGCAGGAACTAATGGGGATCCATAACAAACCCCAGGAAGAGTAGCTGCTGCCTGGTCAGGTTACTAAAGGAGATCCATAATAAACCCCAGGAAGAGTAGCTGCTGCCTGGTCAGGTTACTAATGGGGATCCATAATAAACCCCAGGAAGAGTAGCTGATGCCTTGACAGGAACTAATGGAGATCCATAATAAACCCCAGGAAGAGTAGCTGCTGCCTGGTCAGGTTACTAAAGGAGATCCATAATAAACCCCAGGAAGAGTAGCTGATGCCTTGACAGGAACTAATGGAAATCCATAATAAACCCCAGGAAGAGTAGCTGCTGCCTGGTCAGGTTACTAAAGGAGATCCATAATAAACCCCAGGAAGAGTAGCTGCTGCCTGGTCAGGTTACTAAAGGAGATCCATAATAAACCCCAGGAAGAGTAGCTGCTGCCTGGTCAGGTTACTAATGGGGATCCATAATAAACCCCAGGAAGAGTAGCTGCTGCCTGGTCAGGTTACTAAAGGGGATCCATAATAAACCCCAGGAAGAGTAGCTGCTGCCTGGTCAGGTTACTAAAGGAGATCCATAATAAACCCCAGGAAGAGTAGCTGCTGCCTGGTCAGGTTACTAATGGGGATCCATAATAAACCCCAGGAAGAGTAGCTGATGCCTTGACAGGAACTAATGGAGATCCATAATAAACCCCAGGAAGAGTAGCTGCTGCCTGGTCAGGTTACTAAAGGAGATCCATAATAAACCCCAGGAAGAGTAGCTGCTGCCTGGTCAGGTTACTAAAGGAGATCCATAATAAACCCCAGGAAGAGTAGCTGCTGCCTGGTCAGGTTACTAAAGGGGATCCATAATAAACCCCAGGAAGAGTAGCTGTTGCCTGGTCAGGTTACTAAAGGAGATCCATAATAAACCCCAGGAAGAGTAGCTGCTGCCTGGTCAGGTTACTAAAGGGGATCCATAATAAATACTAATAGATGTGATGTAGATATGCGTGTTGGGGAAATATTTAAAACATTTCACTCACAATGATGTAGTGAGCTGTAATTCTAAATACATCCACAATTAATATTTTCTCTAAGCATCTGATTGCTTGACAGCTGGCGATCAGCTCTGCGTGAGCCCACCGTGTGTGTGTGTGTGTGTGGGTGTGTATCACTGCTGCATGCTGGGTAGACCTCGTTTCCAACGCCATATAAACAAAAGGTTAATGAGGCTTCGCTGCTTTTTGTTTATCCTTTCAGCAGATGCCAACAGATTTACACACACACACACACACAAAGGCTCATAAACAAATGCACACACACACACGAGCGCGCACGCACACACACACACACACACACACAAACGCACACACACACACACACACACACACACGAAGGCTCATAAACAAACGCACACACACACACGAGCGCACACACACACACACGAGCGCACACGCACACACACACACACACACACACGAACGCACACACACATACACACGAAGGCTCATAAACAAACGAGCACACACACGAACGCACACACACACACAAACGCACACACACACACACACACACGAACGCAGGCACACACACGGCGTGCTCACACAGAGTGGATCTGCATGAAACTCGGGCCCCTAATCACTGGGAGCCTGTGTGCTGTGTTTTAGCCAAGCAGCTCGTATCCAGCGTGACCATTCTTCTATGTAATTATGTCCGTTCATGGATAGATATTGGCTACTTCCTGACGGAAATAAATACCTTTTTAGTATCAATCCTGTTCTCTTGTTTTTTGCATAATCGTGGTTTGATTTATTAATTTGATAGATATGCATCAATTTACACATTTGATTATTAATGATAAAGTAATCAAATCAAATGGAGATGTCTGTACCGTGGACGTTTTCATGTATCAGTTTAATCTGTATCAATTTATCTGTATCAATTTATCTGTATCAGTTGAATCTGTATCAATTGAATCTGTATCAGTTTAATCCGTATCTGTATCAATTGAATCTGTATCAATTTAATTTGTATCTGTATCAGTTTAATCTGTATCAATTTAATCTGTATCAGTTTAACTTGTATCAGTTTATCTGTATCAATTAATCTGTATTTTAATTTTTAATTAATTTGACCTTTATTTTACTAGGCAAGATCAGTTAAGAACAAATTCTTATTTTCAATGACGGCCTAGGAACAGTGACAACTGCCTGTTCAGGGGCAGAACGACAGATTTGTACCTTGTCAGCTTGGGGGTTTGAACTTGCAACTTTCCGGTTACTAGTCCAACGCAATTGATACAGTATCAGTTTAATCTGTATCTGTATCTGTTTAATCTGTATCAGTTTAATCTGTATTGGTTTATCTGTATCAGTTGAATCTGTATCAGTTTAATCTGTATCAGTTTAATCTGTGTCAGTTTATCTGTATCAGTTTAATCTGTATCTGTATCAGTTTAATCTGTATCAGATTAATCTGTATCAATTTAATCTGTATCAGTTTAATTTGTATCAATTTAATCTGTATTGGTTTATCTGTATCAGTTTAATCTGTATCAGTTTAATCTGTATCTGTATCAATTTAATCTGTATCAGATTAATCTGTATCAATTTAATCTGTATCAGTTTAATCTGTATCAGTTTCATTTGTATCAGTTTATCTGTATCAGTTTAATTTGTATCAGTTTAATCTGTATCAGTTGAATCTGTATCTGTATCAGTTTTATCTGTATCAATTTAATCTGTATCAGTTTAATTTGTATCAGTTTAATCTGTATCAGTTTAATCTGTATCTGTATCAGTTTAATCTGTATCAGTTTAATCTGTATCTGTATCAGTTGAATCTGTATCAGTTGAATCTGTATCAGTTTAATCTGTATCAATTTAATCTGTATCAGTTTAATCTGTATCAGTTTAATCTGTATCAATTTAATCTGTATCAGTTTAATATGTATCTGTATCAGTTGAATCTGTATCAGTTTATCTGTATCAGTTTAATCTGTATCAGTTTAATCTGTATCAATTTAATATGTATCAGTTTTATCTGTATCAGTTTAATTTGTATCAGTTTAATCTGTATCAGTTGAATCTGTATCTGTATCAGTTTTATCTGTATCAATTTAATTTGTATCAGTTTAATCTGTATCAGTTTAATCTGTATCTGTATCAGTTTAATCTGTATCAGTTTAATCTGTATCAGTTTAATCTGTATCAGTTTAATCTGTATCTGTATCAGTTTAATCTGTATCAGTTGAATCTGTATCAGTTTAATCTGTATCAATTTAATCTGTATCAGTTTAATCTGTATCAGTTTAATCTGTATCAATTTAATCTGTATCAGTTTAATATGTATCTGTATCAGTTGAATCTGTATCAGTTTATCTGTATCAGTTTAATCTGTATCAGTTTAATCTGTATCAATTTAATATGTATCAGTTTTATCTGTATCAGTTTAATTTGTATCAGTTTAATCTGTATCAGTTGAATCTGTATCTGTATCAGTTTTATCTGTATCAATTTAATTTGTATCAGTTTAATCTGTATCAGTTTAATCTGTATCTGTATCAGTTTAATCTGTATCAATTTAATCTGTATCAGTTTAATCTGTATCAGTTTAATCTGTATCAGTTTAATCTGTATCAATTTAATCTGTATCAGTTTAATATGTATCTGTATCAGTTGAATCTGTATCAGTTTATCTGTATCAGTTTAATCTGTATCAGTTTAATCTGTATCAATTTAATATGTATCAGTTTTATCTGTATCAGTTTAATTTGTATCAGTTTAATCTGTATCAGTTTAATCTGTATCAGTTTAATCTGTATCTGTATCAGTTTCATCTGTATCAGTTTAATTTGTTTCAGTTTAATTTGTATCAGTTTATCTGTATCAGTTTAATTTGTATCAGTTTAATCTGTATCAGTTTAATCTGTATCTGCAATAGTTTAATCTGTATCAATTTAATCTGTATCAGTTTAATCTGTATCAGTTTAATCTGTATCAGTTTATCTGTATCAGTATATCTATATCAGTTTAATCTGTATCAGTTTAATCTGTATCAGTTTAATCTGTATCTGTATCAGTTTAATCTGTATCAATTTAATCTGTATCAGTTTAATCTGTATCAGTTTAATCTGTATCAGTTTATCTGTATCAGTATCAGTTTATCTATATCAGTTTAATCTGTATCAGTTTAATCTGTATCAGTTTAATCTGTATCAGTTTATCTGTATCAGTATCAGTTTATCTATATCAGTTTATCTATATCAGTTTAATCTGTATCAGTTTAATCTGTATCTGTATCAGTTTAATCTGTATCAGTTTAATCTGTATCAGTTTATCTGTATCAGTATCAGTTTACCTTTATCAGTTTAATCTGTATCAGTTTAATCTGTATCTGTATCAGTTTTGTGGATGTGTTCACTGGATGTCCATGCGTTCCTGATCGTCCTGTAGTTGTGGCCATCCATAGTGGCAGATACACATATCATTACCATCGATTGGACATTTGGTATCCCAGTAACATACCTGAAAATCATTCATCTTTGTAAAGGGAATTTAATAGGATCTCTGTGCAGGTTTGTGTATCATATGATCATCATGGGAGACTGTGTAGTAATTTTGCTGTTTCCTTTGGATAAGATGTTACAACTCAACAAAGCCACAATGTCAGGCAGGTTCTGTCATTTCTGTGCCACTCACAAACTGTTTAGAGATGATTAAATACTGCCCTCTGGTGGGGGAGATTATGAAACAACACCCATCATGCATCACTGTATTGAGAGGGTTATAATAGTGAAATAATAATGTCTTGACATGAACTCATTCCTATTGGCTAGTACTGTGTTCTAGAAGTGTTCTGTTATGAAGGATTGGCCATTGACCTGTCAAGTGTTGTTTTCCAATTTTTTTTGTATCTATATGACAACATTGCGGCTCAGGGACACACCGCCCGCTGAGCACAGACGTCAGTCCCAACGTCTATTCCACGTTCGTACAATGTAATGTCATTGAAAAAAGGGTGTAAACAACGTTGATTCAACCAGTGTGTGCCCAGAGGGTAGTTAATGTTCTTAATTTACGCCTTAACCCGAGTGTTGGAGTCCTTTTATTAAAGCTCAAATATTTTTTTAAAAACATCTCTTTTTTTCCCCCTGTGTTTCAGCCTGAAAAAGGTTCAACAAACTTGAGCTGCTGAACTGAGCTGTGTGACGGAGGGTCAGAGAACAGAGGTTGAGACAACAGAGGCTCAAAACAAAGAGGCTTGTACTGTGAGTACTTTACACTTCGGTTGGCCTATTTTCTCTATAGGTCTCCCTTTTGGGTAGTCTTTTTTTTAAATATATATTTTTTATGTCTACGGCAGCGTTTCCCAAAACTCGGTCCTCGAGACTCCAAGGGGTACACGTTCTGTTTTTTTTTGTTGCCCCTAGCGCTACACAGCCGATTCAAATAAACAACTAATCATTAAGCGTTGATCATTTGAATCAGCTGTGTAGAGTTAGGGCAAAAAAAACTAAAACGTGTACCCCTTTGGGTTTGGGAAACACTGCCCTAGGTGTAGCTCATCATATTGATGTACTCTAAAAATTGTATGCTAGCTAATATGTTAATATGCTAATTGCATTTCTAGAACCAAAATTCACATTTAAGTCAATTCTGTGACAGATGGACCGGCGGCCATATTGAGTGTTCGTGTCAAATTGATGTGGTCTGTTCCTATGTAACATTGGGCCCTGTGTGTGTGTGTGTGTTTAGGGGTTGTTGCATGCCCAACGGGAGCTGCAGGTGTGTATATCAGGGAAAGCAACACAGGCAGACAGACTGAGGTAACTGGAGCAGGCCCTGACACTCCCTACAGGACATACTGAGAGAGAGAGAGAGAGAGACGCTCTGAGGTACCGACTTGCAGGACTTCTCCTACAGGGTCACCCAGCACAACATGCAGGGGGAGAGTGAACACGAACACCAAGACGATAACATGGTAATCAACCCCTTTATACCGCCCTCTTTCTCTCCATCTTGCTTTTTTACATCCATCTAACAGGATCTTTGTCCAAAATAAGCTCTTATAAAATGCGTTAGTCGTTTGTCAATTTGCGTATTCGTATAAATTTATTTTCTAAATCATTATGTGGACCATTTCTTCATCCAATATAAGATATAATAAAGCTGAGATATACACAAAGGGAATGTTAGCCACATGGAGAATATACATGGTGTATCTTAACAGAACTGTTGTCAGTTTCATCCTAGATATGTATAGCGAGCTGTATGTCTGCTCATCTGTTCCTGGAACTGTTTCCTGTCAGAGATGTATAGAGAGCTGTATGGAACGTCTGTCTGCTCGTCTGTTCCTGGAACAGTTTCCTGTCGTAGGTGTATACTCAGCCAGATGTATGGAAACATCTGGAATCTGTCTCTTTTCACGACTTGCCCCTGATGAATTTATGATAATTCACAGAATCAGAACAGAACAGAACAGAACAGAACATCGTAGCAGAACAGAACAGAACAGAGCAGAACATAGTAGCAGAACAGAACAGAACAGAGCAGAACATCGTAGCAGAACAGAACAGAGCAGAACATCGTAGCAGAACAGAACAGAGCAGAACGTCGTAGCAGAACAGAGCAGAACATCGTAGCAGAACAGAACAGAGCAGAACAGAGCAGAACAGAACAGAACAGAACAGAACAGAACAGAGCAGAACAGAACAGAGCAGAACAGAACATCGTAGCAGAACAGAACAGAACAGAACAGAACATCGTAGCAGAACAGAACAGAGCAGAGCAGAGCAGAGCAGAGCAGAACAGAACAGAACAGAACAGAGCAGAGCAGAGCAGAG
This sequence comes from Oncorhynchus mykiss, assembly GCF_057628025.1. Classification (NCBI taxonomy): domain Eukaryota; kingdom Metazoa; phylum Chordata; class Actinopteri; order Salmoniformes; family Salmonidae; genus Oncorhynchus; species Oncorhynchus mykiss. Next base: position 6,330,612 of record NC_143033.1, on the reverse strand, counting down.
CAGAGCAGAGCAGAGCAGAGCAGAGCAGAGCAGAGCAGAACAGAACAGAACAGAACAGAACAGAGCAGAGCAGAGCAGAGCAGAGCAGAGCAGAGCAGAGCAGAGCAGAGCAGAACAGAACATCGTAGCAGAACAGAACAGAGCAGAGCAGAACAGAGCAGAGCAGAGCAGAACAGAACAGAACAGAACATCGTAGCAGAACAGAGCAGAACAGAGCAGAACAGAGCAGAACAGAACAGAAGAGAACATCGTAGCAGAACAGAACAGAACAGAGCAGAACAGAGCAGAACAGAACAGAAGAGAACATCGTAGCAGAACAGAACAGAACAGAGCAGAACAGAGCAGAACAGAACAGAAGAGAACATCGTAGCAGAACAGAACAGAACAGAGCAGAACAGAGCAGAACAGAACAGAAGAGAACATCGTAGCAGAACAGAACAGAACAGAGCAGAACAGAGCAGAACAGAACAGAACATCGTAGCAGAACAGAACAGAGCAGAACAGAGCAGAACAGAACAGAACAGAACATCGTAGCAGAACAGAACAGAACAGAACAGAGCAGAGCAGAGCAGAACAGAACAGAACAGAAGAGAACAGAACAGAACATCTTAGCAGAACAGAACAGACTAGTCACTGGTGGCTGAGAAACCATGTTATTAACATGGAGAACGTCTGTCTGCTCATCTGTTCCTGGAACAGTTTCCTGTCAGAGATGTATAGAGAGCTGTATGGAACGTCTGTCTGCTCATCTGTTCCTGGAACAGTTTCCTATCGTAGGTGTATACTCAGCCAGATGTATGGAAACATCTGGAATCTGTCTCTTTTCACGACTTGCCCCTGATGAATTTATGATAATTCACAGAATCAGAACAGAACAGAACAGAACAGAACATCGTAGCAGAACAGAACAGAACAGAACATCGTAGCAGAACAGAACAGAACAGAGCAGAACAGAGCAGAACATCGTAGCAGAGCAGAACAGAACAGAACATCGTAGCAGAACAGAACAGAACAGAGCAGAACATCGTAGCAGAACAGAACAGAGCAGAACATCGTAGCAGAACAGAACAGAGCAGAACAGAACATCGTAGCAGAACAGAACAGAACAGAGCAGAACAGAACAGAACATCGTAGCAGAACAGAACAGAACAGAACATCGTAGCAGAACAGAACAGAACAGAGCAGAACAGAACATCGTAGCAGAACAGAGCAGAACAGAGCAGAACATCGTAGCAGAACAGAACAGAGCAGAACATCGTAGCAGAACAGAACAGAGCAGAACATCGTAGCAGAACAGAACAGAACAGAACATCGTAGCAGAACAGAACAGAACAGAGCAGAACATCGTAGCAGAACAGAGCAGAACATCGTAGCAGAACAGAACAGAACAGAGCAGAACATCGTAGCAGAACAGAACAGAGCAGAACATCGTAGCAGAACAGAACAGAGCAGAACATCGTAGCAGAACAGAGCAGAACATCGTAGCAGAACAGAACAGAACAGAGCAGAACAGAGCAGAACAGAACAGGAGAGAACAGAACAGAACAGAACAGAGCAGAACAGAACAGAGCAGAACAGAACATCGTAGCAGAACAGAGCAGAACAGAACAGAACAGAACATCGTAGCAGAACAGAACAAAGCAGAACAGAGCAGAACAGAACAGAACAGAACATCGTAGCAGAACAGAACAGAACAGAACATCGTAGCAGAACAGAACAGAACAGAACAGGAGAGAACAGAACAGAACAGAGCAGAACAGAACAGAGCAGAGCAGAGCAGAACAGAACAGAACAGAACAGAACAGAACAGAACAGAGCAGAGCAGAGCAGAGCAGAACAGAACAGAGCAGAACAGAACAGAACAGAACAGAGCAGAACAGAACAGAACAGAACATCGTAGCAGAACAGAGCAGAGCAGAGCAGAACAGAACAGAACAGAACAGAGCAGAACAGAACAGAACAGAACAGAACAGAACATCGTAGCAGAACAGAACAGAGCAGAGCAGAGCAGAGCAGAGCAGAACAGAACATCGTAGCAGAACAGAGCAGAACAGAACAGAGCAGAGCAGAGCAGAGCAGAGCAGAACAAAACAGAGCAGAACAGAACAGAACAGAACAGAACAGGAGAGAACAGAACAGAACAGAGCAGAACAGAACAGAACAGAGCAGAGCAGAGCAGAACAGAACAGAACAGAACAGAACATCGTAGCAGAACAGAGCAGAGCAGAGCAGAGCAGAGCAGAGCAGAACAGAACAGAACAGAACAGAAGAGAACATCGTAGCAGAACAGAACAGAACAGAGCAGAACAGAGCAGAACAGAACAGAACATCGTAGCAGAACAGAACAGAGCAGAACAGAGCAGAACAGAACAGAACAGAACATCGTAGCAGAACAGAGCAGAACAGAGCAGAGCAGAGCAGAACAGAACAGAACAGAACAGAACAGAACAGAAGAGAACAGAAGAGAACATCGTAGCAGAACAGAACAGAACAGAGCAGAACAGAGCAGAACAGAACAGAACATCGTAGCAGAACAGAACAGAGCAGAACAGAGCAGAACAGAACAGAACAGAACATCGTAGCAGAACAGAACAGAACAGAGCAGAGCAGAGCAGAACAGAACAGAAGAGAACAGAACAGAACATCTTAGCAGAACAGAACAGACTAGTCACTGGTGGCTGAGAAACCATGTTATTAACATGGAGAACGTCTGTCTGCTCATCTGTTCCTGGAACAGTTTCCTGTCAGAGATGTATAGAGAGCTGTATGGAACGTCTGTCTGCTCATCTGTTCCTGGAACAGTTTCCTGTCGTAGGTGTATACTCAGCCAGATGTATGGAAACATCTGGAATCTGTCTCTTTTCACGACTTGCCCCTGATGAATTTATGATAATTCACAGAATCAGAACAGAACAGAACAGAACAGAACATCGTAGCAGAACAGAACAGAGCAGAACATCGTAGCAGAACAGAACAGAGCAGAACATCGTAGCAGAACAGAACAGAGCAGAACATCGTAGCAGAACAGAACAGAGCAGAACATCGTAGCAGAACAGAACAGAACAGAGCAGAACAGAACAGAACAGAACAGAACAGAGCAGAACAGAACAGAGCAGAACAGAACATCGTAGCAGAACAGAACAGAACAGAACAGAACAGAACAGAACAGAACAGAGCAGAACAGAACATCGTAGCAGAACAGAACAGAACAGAGCAGAACAGAACAGAACAGAGTAGAACAGAACAGAACAGAACATCGTAGCAGAACAGAGCAGAACAGAACAGAACAGAACAGAACAGAGCAGAGCAGAGCAGAACAGAGTAGAACAGAACAGAACAGAACATCGTAGCAGAACAGAACAGAACAGAGCAGAACAGAACAGAACAGAGCAGAACAGAACAGAACAGAACATCGTAGCAGAACAGAGCAGAACACAACAGAACAGAACAGAGCAGAACAGAACAGAACAGAGCAGAGCAGAACAGAACAGAACAGAGCAGAACAGAACAGAACAGAACATCGTAGCAGAACAGAGCAGAACACAACAGAACAGAACAGAAGAGAACAGAACAGAACATCGTAGCAGAACAGAACAGACTAGTCACTGGTGGCTGAGAAACCATGTTATTTACATGGAGAAGGACAACACACCATATTGCCAAGCAGATTGCCAGGGGCTGAATGCTCCTCACCGTGTCACCCTTTATAGAACATATGTGCCTGTCAAACTATGTATCACTAATTGGTTCATTCATTTTATATTGACATGAATGTAACATTTGACAACTTTTAGCTTGTTTGACATATAAACACACAAGCACATGCACACGCACACACACAACACACGTTTAACTGTGTATCGTGAGTCATTTTTCTGATGATATTGAAAGGCATTGGCCTCCATGACAAACCAGCTGTAAACAATATCAATTAAAACAGGCTTTTGCTAGATGTTGTTATGTTTAGAGGCCAATAATCCCTGACCAGGGATGAAAGTGGATCATAGAGAGGAGTCAGTATTAGTGAGAATATTATATTAGCGACGGTATTAGCACACATATGGCACGTTCACAGACAGACAGGGTTTACAGTAGTACAGGATTGTATGAGATCTGGGTCAGGCCGTGATTCCTAACTCTGCACCATATGGCTACGTGCTGAGGCCACAGAGGAATAGAGCTGGGGGCGAGGAGGGGGGGGAGGGTCTCCTCTCTGGGGACAGCCCTATGGGGACAGCCCTCAGTCAGAACATAAGGGTCTGTCTCTATGGGGACGGCCCTCAGTCAGAACATAAGGGTTTGTCTCTATGGGGACGGCCCTCAGTCAGAACATAAGGGTCTGTCTCTATGGGGACGGCCCTCAGTCAGAACATAAGGGTCTGTCTCTATGGGGACAGCCCTCAGTCAGAACATAAGGGTCTGTCTCTATGGGGACGGCCCTCAGTCAGAACATAAGGGTTTGTCTCTATGGGGATGGCCCTCAGTCAGAACACAAGGGTCTGTCTCTATGGGGACGGCCCTCAGTCAGAACATAAGGGTCTGTCTCTATGGGGACGGCCCTCAGTCAGAACATAAGGGTCTGTCTCTATGGGGACGGCCCTCAGTCAGAACATAAGGGTCTATCTCTATGGGGACGGCCCTCAGTCAGAACATAAGGGTCTGTCTCTATGGGGACGGCCCTCAGTCAGAACATAAGGGTCTATCTCTATGGGGACGGCCCTCAGTCAGAACATAAGGGTCTGTCTCTATGGGGACGGCCCTCAGTCAGAACATAAGGGTCTGTCTCTATGGGGACAGCCCTCAGTCAGAACATAAGGGTCTGTCTCTATGGGGACGGCCCTCAGTCAGAACATAAGGGTCTGTCTCTATGGGGACGGCCCTCAGTCAGAACATAAGGGTCTGTCTCTATGGGGACGGCCCTCAGTCAGAACATAAGGGTCTGTCTCTATGGGGACAGCCCTCAGTCAGAACATAAGGGTCTGTCTCTATGGGGACAGCCCTCAGTCAGAACATAAGGGTCTGTCTCTATGGGGACGGCCCTCAGTCAGAACATAAGGGTCTGTCCACTCTATAAAAATTAAGTCTGGTTTGTTGTAGTGTTGTAAGGTAAGTCTACTGTTCTTTAATATTCATATGATCGTAAATTATTTATAGGCTAACATTGAAGACATGCTGTTTGAAGCAGACTGTTTATGGGGTGGCAGGTAGCCTAGTGGTTAGAGCGTTGGACTCATAACCTAAAGGTTGGTGGATCAAATCCCCCAGATGACATTAACCCACGGTTCCTAGGCCGTCGTTGTAAATAAGCATTTGCTCTTAACTGACTTGCTCAGTTAAATATAACAACTCTGTCCTTTTGTTTCGAACCTAAAATGTAATGTAATGAGTGTGAATTTGAATGCTGTGAATTTGAATTTGAATGCTGTGAATTTGAATGCTGTGAATTTGAATGCTGTGAATTTGAATGCTGTGAATTTGAATTTGAATGCTGTGAATTTGAATGCTGTGAATTTGAATTTGAATGCTGTGAATTTGAATGCTGTGAATTTGAATGCTGTGAATTTGAATTTGAATGCTGTGAATTTGAATTTGAATGCTGTGAATTTGAATGCTGTGAATTTGAATGCTGTGAATTTGAATGCTGTGAATTTGAATGCTGTGAATTTGAATGCTGTGAATTTGAATGCTGTGAATTTGAATGCTGTGAATTTGAATGCTGTGAATTTGAATTTGAATGCTGTGAATTTGAATGCTGTGAATTTGAATGCTGTGAATTTGAATGCTGTGAATTTGAATGCTGTGAATTTGAATGCTGTGAATTTGAATGCTGTGAATTTGAATGCTGTGAATTTGAATGCTGTGAATTTGAATGCTGTGAATTTGAATGACAGGCTAATACAGGTTGTTTTCATTATTCAATGGTGTAAAATGTATATTTGAGAAGAAAAGTTCCTATTAAAAGTGGGCATCAACATGGGGTAAACTGGGATCTCTGTCCCAGGAAGACTCTTCACATTTTCCTACAAAATTAAATGACAAGACCTGGGAAATTACAACATTTGGCCTGAGGTTTCCCCTACGTACAGATCTAGGATCAGCTTCCCCTTCCCCGATCCTAAACTTAACCATTAGTAGGGGAAATGCAAAACTGACCCAAGATCAGCATTTAGGGGCAACTTCACCCTACTCCCATGCGTGGGAAAGAGGGTTGAGCTTGGCATGTAACGATTAACCTTTACTCTGGATAAAACTCTTGTTGTTTTCATTAGCTGTTACATACTTCTGCCTTTAAAGGTCAGTAGCAGAAAAGGCTCTTGTTTTCATTTCTCCTTCAGTCTAGTGTATTTACTTCACGTTAAGTCGCTAGTCCAGTGTATTTACTTCACGTTAAGTCGCTAGTCCAGTGTATTTACTTCACGCTAAGTCGCTAGTCTAGTGTATTTACTTCACGCTAAGTCGCTAGTCCAGTGTATTTACTTCACGCTAAGTCGCTAGTCTAGTGTATTTACTTCACGCTAAGTCGCTAGTCTAGTGTATTTACTTCACGCTAAGTCGCTAGTCTAGTGTATTTCCTTCACGCTAAGTCGCTTGTCCAGTGTATTTACTTCACACTAAGTCGCCATGAATTCAAAGCAAACGCATAATTGACACATGACCCGAATGCAGTTAGTAAACCCTACAGGAATCCCCTACAGTACAGCCTAGAAAAGAACGCGTGCCTCTTTGAGCTGACATTGTGACTCTTCAGACGGTGACACATTTGATAGGACAATGCACAATTCACTTGATAGACAACCTCCAACCATTGACAGAAAATCAACTACATTTGGCAAAATCTAGTTGCTAATTATACATATCGCAGATCAGCTCATTAATAACAGGGAGATGAAGATTGGAAATTGTTTTAAATAAATGAAGGAAAAGCAGTCGACAAGTGCTCAGCAAATGTGGGAACTCCTTCAAGACTGTATTAAAAGCATTCCAGGTGAAGCTGGTTGAGAAAATGCCAAGAGTGTGCAAAGCTGTCATTAAGGCAAAGGGTGGCTACTTTAAATAATCTCAAATATAAAATATATTTTGATTTGTTTAACACTTTTTTTGGTTACTACATGATTCCATATGTGTTATTTCATAGTTTTGATGTCGTCACTATTATTCTACAATGTAGAAAATAGTAAAAAAATTAAGAAAAACCCTTGAATGGGTAGGTGTGCCCAAACTGGTCAACAGTATGTATTTCACCCCCAGCACCCTTACTTCCTGCGGCTATGCATCGTGGCACAGCCAAGCCTATTTGGGGAAAACCCTGGCATAGTGACGATAAATTGATTTGAAATGCTTTAAATGAGCACTTCTGATTTTTTTTGCGGTATTTCCCAGGATTCCCTGGGTAAATATGAATATTCCCGGTATTGAATCTTGGTATATTTTCGGGGAAAAAACAATCCCTACTGGCTACTGAGATATCGCGTTGCCAGCCACAACAAAAGGTAAGGCAAGAATGTAATGTGAATTTGAAAAGTCACCCAGCTCCTTCTGACTCTTCTTCCTATCTCATAGTGGGAATAAGGGCCTAACTTTGAAACAAATCTATTTTAGTCACCAGCAAGGTTAGAATCTATTCCATATCCATCCAGTCACTTCAGGAAGTCAACTGAAAATCCAATTTACAATTTTCCTCATTTCAGTTTATTTCTTGAATTGCCTGAAATTAAATGAAATTGACCCCAATCCTGTCTACCATGTGTTACAGTGCGTTACATATTAACACATCATTAACTCAGCTCATGGGTTCAGCTAAAATAATAACATTAAAAATGGGGGCTTAAATGCTTTATCCCTGCATGGCCTGTAAATATAGTAAATGCCAAGGTGATTAGAAATGATCCTGACCCCCAGAGAGGCCCTCCAACCGGCCCTGTGGTCCCCGGCCGCCACTACCTCTCCCTGGGGGAGGATGCAAGGTGAGACCCAGGACCGGGATTAGAATTTAGGCCTAATTTCCCGAGCCATAGCAGCTGCTGGACACTGGCCACTTCATTTATATAAGTAGCATTAGCGCTAGCATTAGTGTAATGTAATTGCAGCTCTTTGATTATGAATTGAAGAAGCTCTTTTGGCTAAATGGAAAATTATTAGTTTTTGTTCACTGCTATCGGTGTTGGAATGGAGAGACCATTTTGAGGTGTGTGTGTGTGTGTGTGTGTGTCTGTGTATATAGGGTAGCCTAGTGGTTAGAGTGTTGGACTAGTAACCGGAAGGTTGTGAGTTCAAAACCCCCGAGCTGACAAGGTACAAATCTGTCGTTCTGCCCCTGAACAGGCAGTTAACCCACTGTTCCCAGGCCGTCATTGAAAATAAGAATTTGTTCTTAACTGACTTGCCTGGTTAAATAAAGGTAAAAAAAAAAAAAAAAAAAAAAAAAAATATATATGTTTGTGTGTATGTCCTCTGCTCTGCGCTGGGTCCCATTTCATTTCATATGCCTGGGTTCACCTTGACACATCGACACCACAGCTATCTCTTTAATTCACACACACACACACACACACACACACACACACAGATAGAGCTTATATAATGTGAATGTGTAGCTTTTCGACTCTCTAATCCCCCTAAGCATGGAAAACATAATGTGATAACGTAATTAAATTAGACAAACTAACATGATCATTCTCAGCTCAGTATACTAGAAAGTCAGAGGTCTCTGGTTCAGAATGAAGGAGAGAGACAGTATACTAGAGGTCAGAGGTCTCTGGTTCAGAATGAAGGAGAGAGACAGTATACTAGAGGTCAGAGGTCTCTGGTTCAGAATGAAGGAGAGAGACAGTATACTAGAGGTCAGAGGTCTCTGGTTCAGAATGAAGGAGAGAGACAGTATACTAGAGGTCAGAGGTCTCTGGTTCAGAATGAAGGAGAGAGACAGTATACTAGAGGTCAGAGGTCTCTGGTTCAGAATGAAGGGTGAAGGAGAGAGACAGTATACTAGAGGTCAGAGGTCTCTGGTTCAGAATGAAGGGTGATGGAGAGAGACCGTATACTAGAGGTCAGAGGTCTCTGGTTCAGAATGAAGGGTGATGGAGAGAGACCGTATACTAGAGGTCAGAGGTCTCTGGTTCAGAATGAAGGGTGAAGGAGAGAGACAGTATACTAGAGGTCAGAGGTCTCTGGTTCAGAATGAAGGGTGATGGAGAGAGACCGTATACTAGAGGTCAGAGGTCTCTGGTTCAGAATGAAGGGTGATGGAGAGAGACCGTATACTAGAGGTCAGAGGTCTCTGGTTCAGAATGAAGGGTGAAGGAGAGAGACAGTATACTAGAGGTCAGAGGTCTCTGGTTCAGAATGAAGGGTGATGGAGAGAGACACACAGTCTTAAAGGGACACACTATCACACCATCTTATGTCCTCTGTGGGTTACAGAGAAAGACTGATATCTCTCACTGGGAGCTGTGATGTAGTGTGAGACATTCAACTGGCACAGAAAAAAATGCCTGGGTTCACCTTGACACATCGACACCACAGCTATCTCTTTAATTCACACACACACACACACACACACACACACACACACACACACAGATAGAGCTTATATAATGTGAATGTGTAGCTTTTCGACTCTCTAATCCCCCTAAGCATGGAAAACATAATGTGATAACGTAATTAAATTAGACAAACTAACATGATCATTCTCAGCTCAGTATACTAGAAGGTCAGAGGTCTCTGGTTCAGAATGAAGGAGAGAGACAGTATACTAGAGGTCAGAGGTCTCTGGTTCAGAATGAAGGAGAGAGACAGTATACTAGAGGTCAGAGGTCTCTGGTTCAGAATGAAGGAGAGAGACAGTATACTAGAGGTCAGAGGTCTCTGGTTCAGAATGAAGGAGAGAGACAGTATACTAGAGGTCAGAGGTCTCTGGTTCAGAATGAAGGAGAGAGACAGTATACTAGAGGTCAGAGGTCTCTGGTTCAGAATGAAGGGTGAAGGAGAGAGACAGTATACTAGAGGTCAGAGGTCTCTGGTTCAGAATGAAGGGTGATGGAGAGAGACCGTATACTAGAGGTCAGAGGTCTCTGGTTCAGAATGAAGGGTGATGGAGAGAGACCGTATACTAGAGGTCAGAGGTCTCTGGTTCAGAATGAAGGGTGAAGGAGAGAGACAGTATACTAGAGGTCAGAGGTCTCTGGTTCAGAATGAAGGGTGATGGAGAGAGACCGTATACTAGAGGTCAGAGGTCTCTGGTTCAGAATGAAGGGTGATGGAGAGAGACCGTATACTAGAGGTCAGAGGTCTCTGGTTCAGAATGAAGGGTGAAGGAGAGAGACAGTATACTAGAGGTCAGAGGTCTCTGGTTCAGAATGAAGGGTGATGGAGAGAGACACACAGTCTTAAAGGGACACACTATCACACCATCTTATGTCCTCTGTGGGTTACAGAGAAAGACTGATATCTCTCACTGGGAGCTGTGATGTAGTGTGAGACATTCAACTGGCACAGAAAAAAACATGTTACGTCTCTGTCACCTAAGAGTGTATTGAGGATTAACTCAGACACACCGTTCTGGATCAGATACTAGCTAATGGTTGACTCTAATGGTTGACTCTAATGGTTGACTCTAATGGTTGACTCTAATGGATGACTCTAATGGTTGACTCTAATGGATGACTCTAATGGTGGATTCTAATTGTTGACTCTAATGGTTGATTCTAATTGTTGACTCTAATGGTTGACTCTAATGGTTGACTCTAATGGTTGACTCTAGTGGATGACTCTAGTGGATGACTCTAGTGGATGACTCTAGTGGATGACTCTAATGGATGACTCTAGTGGATGACTCTAGTGGATGACTCTAGTGGATGACTCTAATGGATGACTCTAATGGGTGACTCTAATGGTTGACTCTAATGGTTGACTCTAATGGTTGACTCTAATGGTTGACTCTAGTGGTTGACTCTAGTGGTTGACTCTAGTGGATGACTCTAGTGGATGACTCTAATGGATGACTCTAATGGATGATTCTAATGGTTGACTCTAATGATTGACTCTAATGATTGACTCTAATGGATGACTCTAGTGGATGACTCTAATGGATGACTCTAATGGATGACTCTAGTGGATGACTCTAGTGGATGACTCTAGTGGATGACTCTAGTGGATGACTCTAGTGGATGACTCTAATGGATGACTCTAATGGATGACTCTAGTGGATGACTCTAATGGTTGACTCTAATGATTGACTCTAATACTCTTGCCTCACCACAGCAGGGCCTTTTCTGCGTGTATTGTTCTTCCATGATATCAGTCATTATTTCTCCTGTCCAGACATGAGTGAATTGGGAAGAGGGATATTTCATAATATAAGGAGGAATGGTTCTGCCCTTTCTGCTACTGACCTTTAAAGGCAGAAGTACGTAACAGCTAATGAAAACAACAAGAGTTTTATCCAGAGTAAAGGTTCCAGACCGACATCATCGTTACATGCCAAGCTCAACCCTCTTTCCCACGCATGGGAGTAGGGTGAAGTTGCCCCTAAATGCTGATCTTGGGTCAGTTTTGCATTTCCCCTGCTAATGGTTAAGTTTAGGATTGGGGAAGGGGAAGCTGATTCTAGATCTGTACGTAAGGGGAAACCTCACCCAGGAGCCCCACTGTGTTGAAAACCGTAGATTTCTCTCTTAGGAAGCCACTGCCGTTAAAAAGACGAGGAGTGTATCCAGCCATAGCAACCCTATCAACCCTAGCAACCATAGCTCGACCCCGGAGCAAGGCCGAGACTCAGTCAACCGTAACGGCCGCACCAGAGGGACGTTGCCCTCCACTGAGGTTCCGTCTCTACGGGGTCTCAGGAAGACGCAGAGCAGCTCGTTGGAGGAGGAAGAGAAGGTCTCCGGGACCAATAAGAGGACGGTGCTGTCCAGAGGATCTAATCTAACCCGCTCCGGGAGTGTCAAGGACCTGATTCACAAGTTCTCGGGCTCCTCGTCAGCCAATGAAAACGACTCACCGGTTCTGTCAATGGGTGGATCCCTGCCCGAAGACTCTAACCGGCCAATCAGGATGTCCACAGCCAGAACAGTGGAGGTACTGGCCTATCAGAACTCCCAGTCCAACCCAAACACAGCCACTCTCAGTAGTACCACAGTACAGACACAGAGCCCAGTCAGAATATCCACAGCCAAGTCCACCTCCCAGTCCAACCCAGCCATTCACAGCAGCAGCACCGTAGAGAGCCAGAACCCGGTACCTTCTATCGAACTAACCCCTCCACCCATGGAGTCTCAGCCCGGCCTTAAGGGGACGAAGACATGCTCACCACAGCCCAGGAGTCCTTCAGACAGTCATTCCCAGAAGGGTGAGGGCCAGAACCAGGGTGGCTCTCACAAAGATTCCATGGCAGGCTTTGGATTGGCTTCGGTAAGTAGACCTCTAGATAGGCTCCTTTTGTAAAGGGCCAAGAACTGACCACACCGATCACTGATTGGTTGGCATCCGAGACCACGTCCACCAGTGATCATACTCCGTATGAAGATCACACAGCATGGCCTGCCTGCCTGTCTGCCTGTCTGTCTGTCTGTCTTGTCTGTTTGTCCACAACAACAGCAATCAACACAATCGTGCATCCGCCTTTTCATTTGTCTGTGCATGCGTGACCAATAGCAGTCCATTCGTCTGTGCATGCGTGACCAATAGCAGTCCATTCGTCTGTGCATGCGTGACCAATAGCAGCCCATCTGCACCCCTAACTCTTGCATCTAACAAATCAAACTCAACATAATGGCTTGTTCCCAACACGAGGCTCTTAGTCATAATGAGCTGTAGCATTGCTATGTCATGTGTGTGGCTGTTGTTACCACTGTGCTGTACGGCGATGTCACTCATGTTCACGTCACACCGTTGCATGTCTGTTCAGTGGAATTGACTGGTTCGATTTGCACGTGATACAATCTCAGATCTCTCTCCTGAACATAACAGCATCTTGAAATACCACCGAATGCTCCCTGCGCTGTACTGTACTGTGCGCCTGTCTGTCAACAGCTATACTATTGATTTCTCTCTCTCTCTCTCCCCCCTGTCTCTCTCCCCCTGTCTCTCTCCCCCTGTCTCTCTCCCCCTGTCTCTCTCCCCCTGTCTCTCTCCCCCTGTCCCTCTCCCCCCTGTCTCTCTCCCCCTGTCCCTCTCCCCCCTGTCTCTCTCCCCCTGTCTCTCTCCCCCCCCCCTGTCTCTCTCCCCCTTCCCTCTCCCCCTGTCTCTCTCCCCCCTGTCTCTCTCCCCCTTCCCTCTCCCCCTGTCTCTCTCCCCCCTGTCTCTCTCCCCCCTTCCCTCTGTCTCTCTCCCCCTGTCCTCTCCCCCTGTCTCTCTCCCCCCCCTGTCTCTCTCCCCCTTCCCTCTCCCCCTGTCTCTCTCCCCCCTGTCTCTCTCCCCCCTTCCCTCTGTCTCTCTCCCCCTGTCCTCTCCCCCTGTCTCTCTCCCCGTCTCTCCCCCCCTTCCCTCTCCCCCCTGCCTCTCTCCCCCCTGTCTCTCTCCCCCTGTCTCTCCCCCCCCTGCCCTCTCACCCCTGTCTCTCTCCCCCTGTCTCTCCCCCCCCTGCCCTCTCCCCCCTGTCTCTCTCCCCCTTCCCTCTCCCCCCTTCCCTCTCCCCCCTGCCTCTCTCCCCCCTGCCTCTCTCCCCCCTGTCTCTCTCCCCCTGTCTCTCTCCCCCTGTCTCTCTCCCCCTGTCTCTCCCCCCCTGCCCTCTCCCCCCTGTCTCTCTCACCCCTTCCCTGTCCCTCTCCCTCTCTCCATCCATATATTTAATATCTTCTCCTCTTCCTCCAGGAATCAGACTTTAATCCCAACAAGAGGCCTGAAAGTCCCCCATCTGAAGACGAGCCATCCAATCCCATCAAAGTCCGCCAGAACCCCAAATACCAGCTGTACCTGAGTGGAGACGTGACGGGGAACGGTTCCAGGGATACGAATGGAACATTTGGGGGAGAGAACGGGAACGGGATGGAACCCAGGAACAGTTCCCGTTGGGACAGCGCTAGCTCCAGATTCGGGCCAAACTATCACGGGTCCCTGGAATCTCTGGCCTCTCGGGACTGGGACACCATGTCGGACAGGGTGAGGAACAGAGGCCTGGGGCCACTTGGGGCTGGTACTGAGGCCAGAGGAATAAGACAGGGTTGAGGCGTGGGCCTCCAGGAGCCAGGGATTTAATTCAGGGGTGGTGGTGGGGCCAGCACTGCTAGGGGCCAGGAGATGTTGATGGGGAATGAGAGGGACAGTAGTAGGTTCTTCCAGGGGCCAGGGGAATCAGATATGGAGTGTGATCAGCACCTGTCTGTCTGCTCCACCTCTCTGTCTGCTCCACCTGTCTGTCTGCTCTGCCTGTCTGTCTGCTCCACCTCTCTGTCTGCTCCACCTGTCTGTCTGCTCTGCCTGTCTGTCTGCTACACCTGTCTGTCTGCTCCACCTGTCTGTCTGCTCCACCTCTCTGTCAGCTCCACCTGTCTGTCTGCTACACCTGTCTGTCTGCTCCACCTGTCTGTCTGCTCCACCTGTCTGTCTGATCCACCTGTCTGTCTGCTCCACCTGTCTGTCTGCTCCACCTGTCTGTCTGCTCCACCTGTCTGTCTGTGTCTGTCTGCTCCACATGTCTGTCTGCTCCACCTGTCTGTCTGCTCCACCAGTCTGTCTGCAACTGTCTGCTCCACCTGTCTGTCTGTGTCTGTCTGCTCCACCTGTCTGTTCCACCTGTCTGTCTGCTCCACCTGTCTGTCTGCTCCACCTGTCTGTCTGCTCCACCTGTCTGTCTGCTCCACCTGTCTGTCTGTTCCACCTGTCTGTCTGGTCCACCTGTCTGTCTGCTCTACCTGTCTGTCTGTTCCACCTCTCTGTCTGCTCCACCTCTCTGTTCCACCTGTCTGTCTGCTCCACCTGTCTGTCTGTTCCACCTGTCTGTCTGCTCCACCTGTCTGTCTGCTCCACCTGTCTGTATGCTCCACCTGTCTGTCTGCTCCGCCTGTCTGTCTGCTCCGCCTGTCTGTCTGCTCCACCTGTCTGTCTGCTCCACCTGTCTGTCTGCTCCACCTGTCTGTCTGCTCCATCTGTCTGTCTGCTCCACCTGTCTGTCTGCTCCACCTGTCTGTCTGTGTCTGTCTGCTCCACCTGTCTGTCTGCTCCACCTGTCTGTCTGCTCCACCAGTCTGTCTGCAACTGTCTGCTCCACCTGTCTGTCTGTGTCTGTCTGCTCCACCTGTCTGTTCCACCTGTCTGTCTGCTCCACCTGTCTGCTCCACCTGTCTGTCTGCTCCACCTGTCTGTCTGCTCCATCTGTCTGTCTGCTCCACCTGTCTGTCTGCTCCACCTGTCTGTCTGGTCCACCTGTCTGTCTGCTCCACCTGTCTGTCTGCTCCACCTGTCTGTCTGCTCCACCTGTCTGTCTGCTCCACCTGTCTGTCTGCTCTACCTGTCTGTCTGTTCCACCTCTCTGTTTGCTCCACCTCTCTTTTCCACCTGTCTGTCTGCTCCACCTGTCTGTCTGTTCCACCTGTCTGTCTGCTCCACCTGTCTGTCTGCTCCACCTGTCTGTCTGCTCCACCTGTCTGTCTGCTCCACCTGTCTGTATGCTCCACCTGTCTGTCTGCTCCGCCTGTCTGTCTGCTCCGCCTCTGTGTCTGCTCCACCTGTGTGTCTGCTCCACCTGTCTGTCTGCTACACCTCTCTGTCTGCTCCACCTCTCTGTCTGCTCCACCTCTCTGTCTGCTCCACCTGTCTGTCTGCTCCACCTGTCTGTCTGCTCCACCAGTCTGTCTGCAACTGTCTGCTCCACCTGTCTGTCTGTGTCTGTCTGCTCCACCTGTCTGCTCCACCTGTCTGTTCCACCTGTCTGTCTGTTCCACCTGTCTGTCTGCTCCACCTGTCTGTCTGTTCCACCTGTCTGTCTGCTCCACCTGTCTGTCTGCTCCACCTGTCTGTCTGCTCCACCTGTCTGTCTGCTCCACCTGTCTGTCTGCTCCACCTGTCTGTCTGCTCCACCTGTCTGTCTGCTCTACCTGTCTGTCTGCTCCACCTCTCTGTTCCACCTGTCTGTCTGCTCCACCTGTCTGTCTGTTCCACCTGTCTGTCTGCTCCACCTGTCTCTCTGCTCCACCTGTCTGTATGCTCCACCTGTCTGTCTGCTCCGCCTGTCTGTCTGCTCCGCCTGTGTGTCTGCTCCACCTGTCTGTCTGCTCCACCTGTCTGTCTGTTCCACCTGTCTGTCTGCTCCACCTGTCTCTCTGCTCCACCTGTCTGTATGCTCCACCTGTCTGTCTGCTCCGCCTGTGTGTCTGCTCCACCTGTCTGTCTGCTCCACCTGTCTGTCTGTTCCACCTGTCTGTACTGTAGGAGCATGGCGTGAGCCACCTTAGACCTGGCCTTTATGATGCAGCGCCATCTACTGGTGTACAACAGGCGTTTACAATAATATCAATATTCGTATTGAATTAACCGTGGACAATATGACCATTTCACCAGTGGTGAATCCTCGGCATAGCGTTGTCAAGACAACGTTTAATAATGTTTTCTTTGAATTGATTTCTTTTATCAATGGAATGTTTCTGTGTGTTGTCTAGCTGGGAGGTTTTGAGAGTCCTCCCAGGGTGTTCAACAGTCCCTACGCTACAGCGGCTTCCACGGACTACAACCCTGGCATGTACCGGATGTCAGAGTATAAGGTAAAACACTCAGTACAGAAACAACTATTTTACTAATATCTTGTTTGTCTTAGAGAGCATAGAATCATGATATTATGTACAGCCCATTTACCTGTTTGTCTTCCTTTCTCTATCTGCCTCCTCTCTCCTCTCCTCTCGTCTCCTCTCCTCTCCCCCTCTCCTCTCCTCTCCTCTCCTCTCGTCTCCCCCTCTCCTCTCCTCTCCCCCTCTCCTCTCCTCTCCTCTCCTCTCCTCTCCTCCCACTCGATTACATGCAGGAGGGGTTGTCTCCAGCCACATCAGAGCTGAACCTGTTCAACAGCTACAACAGCAGGAGTACCAGCCCTGTGCCCTCCTTCACCCGGACTGTGACCGCCCCACGTGCACCTTTCTCAACCTACGACACCATCAGGAGGCGGGACCAGCAGGTTTAAAAAAACTCAGTATTGTAGACTGACCTCTTCCCAGCTGTTGACTATAGTGTCAGGTGTATCAGTATTGTAGACTGACCTCTTCCCAGTTGTTGACTATAGTGTCAGGTATATCATCAGTATTGTAGACTGACCTATTCCCAGTTGTTGACTATAGTGTCAGGTATATCAGTATTGTAGACTGACCTCTTCCCAGCTGTTGACTATAGTGTCAGGTATATCAGTATTGTAGACTGACCTCTTCCCAGTTGTTGACTATAGTGTCAGGTATATCAGTATTGTAGACTGACCTCTTCCCAGTTGTTGACTATAGTGTCAGGTATATCAGTATTGTAGACTGACCCCTGGTTCTTACAGGGGATGTCAAGCCAACTCCACATGCGTTCCACTGTGTCGTCTGTCGCTATGCCCAACAAGAGAGACTACATCGAGGAGTTGACCAGGCAGTTGGATGCCTGTCAGAAGGTGCAGTATGAAAACACACACTCTCATTCTCCCTCCCTCCCTCCCTCCCTCCCTCCCTGCCTTCCCCCCCCCTCCCCTCCTTCCTTCCCTCCCTCCCTCCCTCCCTCCCTCCCTCCCTCCCTCCTTCCCCCCCCTCCCCTCCTTCCTTCCTTCCCTCCCCCCCGCCTTCCTCCCTCTCTCTCTCCCCCCTCCCCCCTCTCCGCCCCTCTCTCCCTCCCTCCTTCATATCCTCCGTGTCCCCCTCCTGTCCACAGAGAAACCAGTTCCTGGAGGCAGAGAGCGTAGAGATGGACAAGGAGAGGAACCAGATCAGGTTGGAGATGAGAAGCCTGTTGGTGAACAACGAGGACCTTCTCAGAACCAACAGTACCCTGCAGGTGTGTAACATGATGGACTACAATACCCAGAATGCCCCGTGTCAGATATCTGATTTGATCTCAGTGAAGATGTTGCCTGGGTACCAGTCTGTTTGTGCCGTGATACCACTCCTTGTCATGCAAAACATGGTTAAGAGTGACATGATGGCACAAACAGACTGGTAACCAGGCTAGTAAAGAGGTTCCTGAAGCTAACGTAATGTCCTGTCTCCTTATCAATCCAAGATGGAGATGAGTAGGATGAGGATGAGGATGGTAGAGCTGGAGAGAGACAACACGGCCATGACAGAACGCTTCAGAGTTATGGAGGTGGGCTTCTGGACTACACATAAACTACACTGTACCACTGGACTACACAGAAACTATACTGTACCACTGGACTACACAGAAACTACACTGTACCACTGGACTACACAGAAACTACACTGTATCACTGGACTACACATAAACTACACTGTAACACTGGACTGGACTACACATAAACTACACTGTGTATCACTGGACTACACATAAACTACACTGTAACACTGGACTGGACTACACATAAACTACACTGTGTATCACTGGACTACACATAAACTACACTGTGTACCACTGGACTACACATAAACTACACTGTGTACCACTGGACTACACATAAACTACACTGTAACACTGGACTACACATAAACTACACTGTAACACTGGACTGGACTACACAGAAACTACACTGTGTACCACTGGACTACACATTAACTACACTGTGTACCACTGGACTACACAGAAACTACACAATGTACCACTGGACTACACAGAAACTACACTGTACCACTGGACTACACATAAACTACACTGTGTACCACTGGACTACACATAAACTACACTGTAACACTGGACTACACATAAACTACACTGTAACACTGGACTGGACTACACAGAAACTACACTGTGTACCACTGGACTACACATAAACTACACTGTGTACCACTGGACTACACAGAAACTGCACAATGTACCACTGGACTACACAGAAACTACACTGTACCACTGGACTACACATAAACTATACTGTGTACCACTGGACTACACAGAAACTACACTGTGTACCACTGGACTACACAGAAACTACACTGTACCACTGGACTACACATAAACTACACTGTGTACCACTGGACTACACATAAACTACACTGTGTACCACTGGACTACACATAAACTACACTGTGTACCACTGGACTACACAGAAACTACACTGTAACACTGGACTGGACTACACAGAAACTACACTGTAACACTGGACTGGACTACACAGAAACTACACTGTACCACTGGACTACACATAAACTACACTGTGTACCACTGGACTACACAGAAACTACACTGTACCACTGGACTACACATAAACTACACTGTGTACCACTGGACTACACAGAAACTACACTGTACCACTGGACTACACATAAACTACACTGTGTACATTCTTCTGAGACTCTTTAATGGAGCTGGAAAGAAGGATTATCTTACAACACACAAGCTCTCAAATAGTTCAGGTTAAGAGCGTTGGGCCAGTAGCTGAAAGGTTGCTGGTTTGAATCCCTGAGCTGACTAGGTGAACAATCTATCGATGTGCCCTTTGAGCAAGGCACTTAACCCTAATTTCCCCTGTAAGTCACTCTGGGTAAAGGTGCTAAAATGTGAATGTACCAGCGCCTCAAATCTCCTACTGCTTCAGCTCCTGTTATAGAATATGACAAAAATGGAGATCCTGCACCTGAATATAAACAGGACCGGCACCCGGCACCTATTTCAGCTCAAGTCAAACACTAGTGGTTGTGTTTTCTAAGTGTTGAAACACAGAGGATGTCTCTAGAGAGCTGATCTCATCTATGTTTCCTCCAGACGGAGCTGACCGAGGCCAGAGAGATGATGGTGGAGGCCAACACTCAGGAATACGCCTTCAACTTCCTGCAGCAGTCTCTGAAGAATAAGATACAGGACGCTGAGGTACAGTATAGGCTTCTCCGTTATCAGATTCCACCACAGACCTGTCAGTCAGCTGGGCCTATTCCACCACAGACCTGTCAGTTAACTGGGCCTATTCTACCACAGACCTGTCAGTCAGTCAGCTGGGCCTATTCTACCACAGACCTCAGTCAGTTATCTGGGCCTATTCTACCACAGACCTGTCAGTCAGCTGGGCCTATTCCACCACAGACCTGTCAGTCAGCTGGGCCTATTCTACCACAGACCTGTCAGTTAACTGGGCCTATTCTACCACAGACCTCAGTCAGTTATCTGGGCCTATTCTACCACAGACCTGTCAGTCAGCTGGGCCTATTCTACCACAGACCTGTCAGTCAGCTGGGCCTATTCCACCACAGACCTGTCAGTCAGCTGGGCCTATGTGTCTGCCTTGCGTGAGCCCCCTGTGTGCATCCAAAAATGTCCCTACCATGACCCTGCTCAAAATTAGTGCACTGTGTAACGAATAGGGTTCCATTTCAGCCTCTGTGTCTGTCCTACACCATGTCCCCTATAGGAGGCGCTTGAGAAGCAGTCGCTCCATGCCGAGGGTCTGTCCGAGAAGCTGTGGCTGTCTGAGAGACAGTTAGAGGAGCTAGCGGGGGCCAAGGAGACACGGGACAAGAGGACATCAGAGCTCAGTGACACTGTCTTCAGACTGGAGACTGAGGTACAGTTGCATTATTATACGTGTGTGTGTGTGTGTGTGTGTGTGTGTGTGTGTGTGTGCGTGCACGCGTGCGTGCGTGCGTGAGAGAGAGCAGAGTCAGTCTTCAGACTGGAGACTGAGGTACAGTACTGTTCACTTTACACACCTATAATGTAGCTTCAAGGGTTGTGGTTAATTCCACAAATAAAATTCCCTCTTCCTGTAAATTCCTTTTAATACTATTCAAATTCCAGGTCAGTCTTTAAATTCAGAGATAATTTAATTTCCTTTCAATTTTATTGTTAGGTAAATTCCAATAATTAAATTCCTAATTCAGTATTATCCCAAATTATTCCACATATTCAAATGAATTTCCCTCAAGCTTTCAGGGAGTATAGAAATACATGTTAACATTATTTTAAAACAAATCATGCAGTACTTTTGTTCAGTTAAATTAAATTATTTTTTTTTACTATTCCAATTCAAACATTCCAAACATTCTAATTCCAATTCAAACATTCCAAACATTCTAATTCCAATTCAAACATTCCAAACATTCTAATTCCAATTCAAACATTCCAAACATTCTAATTCCAATTCAAACATTCCAAACATTCTAATTCCAATTCGATTCCAATGCCACAACTTGAAGATTGTTGAAATTCGAAATTGAATTAGTGTAACATTTCCTTGTGTTGATTCAGGAGTTACATTAACTCTGTAAGTGTTAAATTGAATGCTCATTGGTGTGAAATAACCCCAGTGTTGTTGTTAATAACCAGTATTAAAACAAAACCCACGCTCATCATTATGTTTCCCAGCATGCTCTATTGCAGGGAGATTTTTTGTTGTTTTGTTTCAATATCTATGTTTTTGCAACTCAAATATAAATAACATTTTTCTAAACTAATCCAATCTTTTCGTTGGACTTGTTCCCATTACTGTAGTGGCTGTTCCAGGTTAGATGCTTGAAGTTGCATTATAGCTTAGTCTTCCCAATCTGTTCAGTTGTTCTAAATGTAGGTTGTGGGTGAATACACATTTTAAATGTTGGATAGCCCTACTCTGGCTGGATTCCAATAGGAATTACAACTCACTTTGCAAGCCAGCATAATGTGACTTTGCAGGCCTGATGTGGCCTGTAAACCAGGAGTTTCAAGCCACTGTATTAGGGTAAACCTGGACCCTCAAAATAAGGCCTCGTGAAATATGTGTTGTATTGTGTTGATAACAGGATCTCACTTGGCAAAGGCCACAGGACTGAATATTGATGAATGCAATAACCATGTCTCTGTCACCAACAAATACAGTCACGGGGGGGGGGGGTATAACTCTACAATTCACTCGAAAGTCAAGGCACTCTGGGAAATATACAAATGAGGCTTGGCACTAAGCATTGTGTTCATTTAACACTGAAAAGGGCAGACCCCGTATAGACACTGGACCAGTTTTAAATGTAACACCCTCAGTGTAACCCTAGATCGTTTGCTTTGTATATTTGCGTGACATTACTCTCCCTCCACAGCTAGCGGAGGCCCAACAGAGAGCCACCCAAGCCTCAGCAGAGCTCAGTCTGCACCAGAAGCTACGAGATGGTGACCAGCTGAGGGTAAAGGAGCTGGAAGAGACGATACTGGAGAAGGGTCAGGAGCTGCAGAGAGCCCAGCAGACTGTCAGCCGTCTCCAGGGACAGGTAGATGAGGACACGGGCCTTACGGGTCTTACTATAGTCAAATGCAGATAATTTCTGCTTAAGATTGCCTTTTGAAAGTCATTTCTGCTTCAGTGGGAACGTGTTTACAGCCATGGTGATTGTGTCGCCTACCTGACCCATACTGTAAAATGTGTGTCCATATGTGATTGTTCTGATTTACGCATGGGTATAGTATTCTTTATTACACTCTGTGTATTGTATATTTCTTACACTCTGTTATACTCTGTCAGGTGTCAGGTAAACTGATAGATAACTGTATGTGTTGTCAGGTAAGCTGATAGATAACTGTATGTGTTGTCAGGTAAGCTGATAGATAACTGTATGTGTTGTCAGGTAAACTGATAGATAACTGTATGGGTTGTCAGGTAAACTGATAGATAACTGTATGTGTTGTCAGGTAAGCTGATAGATAACTGTATGTGTTGTCAGGTAAGCTGATAGATAACTGTATGTGTTGTCAGGTAAACTGATAGATAACTGTATGGGTTGTCAGGTAAACTGATAGATAACTGTATGTGTTGCCAGGTAAGCTGATAGATAACTGTATGTGTTGTCAGGTAAACTGATGTATGTGTTGTCAGGTAAACTGATAGATAACTGTATGTGTTGTCAGGTAAGCTGATAACTGTATGTGTTGTCAGGTGTCAGGTAAGCTGATAGATAACTGTATGTGTTGTCAGGTAAACTGATAGATAACTGTATGTGTTGTCAGGTAAGCTGATAGATAACTGTATGTGTTGTCAGGTAAACTGATAGATAACTGTATGTGTTGTCAGGTAAACTGATAGATAACTGTATGTGTTGTCAGGTAAGCTGATAGATAACTGTATGTGTTGTCAGGTAAACTGATAGATAACTGTATGGGTTGTCAGGTAAACTGATAGATAACTGTATGTGTTGCCAGGTAAGCTGATAGATAACTGTATGTGTTGTCAGGTAAACTGATGTATGTGTTGTCAGGTAAACTGATAGATAACTGTATGTGTTGTCAGGTAAGCTGATAACTGTATGTGTTGTCAGGTGTCAGGTAAGCTGATAGATAACTGTATGTGTTGTCAGGTAAACTGATAGATAACTGTATGTGTTGTCAGGTGTCAGGTAAACTGATAGATAACTGTATGTGTTGTCAGGTGTCAGGTAAGCTGATAGATGTATGTGTTGTCAGGTGTCAGGTAAACTGGTAGATAACTGTGTGTGTTGTCAGGTAAGCTGATAGATAACTGTATGTGTTGTCAGGTAAGCTGATAGATAACTGTATGTGTTGTCAGGTAAACTGATGTATGTGTTGTCAGGTAAACTGATAGATAACTGTATGTGTTGTCAGGTAAGCTGATAGATAACTGTATGTGTTGTCAGGTAAACTGATAGATAACTGTATGGGTTGTCAGGTAAACTGATAGATAACTGTATGTGTTGCCAGGTAAGCTGATAGATAACTGTATGTGTTGTCAGGTAAACTGATGTATGTGTTGTCAGGTAAACTGATAGATAACTGTATGTGTTGTCAGGTAAGCTGATAACTGTATGTGTTGTCAGGTGTCAGGTAAGCTGATAGATAACTGTATGTGTTGTCAGGTAAACTGATAGATAACTGTATGTGTTGTCAGGTGTCAGGTAAACTGATAGATAACTGTATGTGTTGTCAGGTGTCAGGTAAGCTGATAGATGTATGTGTTGTCAGGTGTCAGGTAAACTGGTAGATAACTGTGTGTGTTGTCAGGTAAGCTGATAGATAACTGTATGTGTTGTCAGGTAAGCTGATAGATAACTGTATGTGTTGTCAGGTAAACTGATGTATGTGTTGTCAGGTAAACTGATAGATAACTGTATGTGTTGTCAGGTAAGCTGATAGATAACTGTATGTGTTGTCAGGTAAACTGATAGATAACTGTATGGGTTGTCAGGTAAACTGATAGATAACTGTATGTGTTGCCAGGTAAGCTGATAGATAACTGTATGTGTTGTCAGGTAAACTGATGTATGTGTTGTCAGGTAAACTGATAGATAACTGTATGTGTTGTCAGGTAAGCTGATAACTGTATGTGTTGTCAGGTGTCAGGTAAGCTGATAGATAACTGTATGTGTTGTCAGGTAAACTGATAGATAACTGTATGTGTTGTCAGGTGTCAGGTAAACTGATAGATAACTGTATGTGTTGTCAGGTAAACTGATAGATAACTGTATGTGTTGTCAGGTGTCAGGTAAGCTGATAGATGTATGTGTTGTCAGGTGTCAGGTAAACTGGTAGATAACTGTGTGTGTTGTCAGGTAAGCTGATAGATAACTGTATGTGTTGTCAGGTAAGCTGATAGATAACTGTATGTGTTGTCAGGTAAACTGATGTATGTGTTGTCAGGTAAACTGATAGATAACTGTATGTGTTGTCAGGTAAGCTGATAGATAACTGTATGTGTTGTCAGGTAAACTGATAGATAACTGTATGGGTTGTCAGGTAAACTGATAGATAACTGTATGTGTTGCCAGGTAAGCTGATAGATAACTGTATGTGTTGTCAGGTAAACTGATGTATGTGTTGTCAGGTAAACTGATAGATAACTGTATGTGTTGTCAGGTAAGCTGATAACTGTATGTGTTGTCAGGTGTCAGGTAAGCTGATAGATAACTGTATGTGTTGTCAGGTAAACTGATAGATAACTGTATGTGTTGTCAGGTGTCAGGTAAACTGATAGATAACTGTATGTGTTGTCAGGTAAACTGATAGATAACTGTATGTGTTGTCAGGTGTCAGGTAAGCTGATAGATGTATGTGTTGTCAGGTGTCAGGTAAACTGGTAGATAACTGTGTGTGTTGTCAGGTAAGCTGATAGATAACTGTATGTGTTGTCAGGTAAGCTGATAGATAACTGTATGTGTTGTCAGGTAAACTGATGTATGTGTTGTCAGGTAAACTGATAGATAACTGTATGTGTTGTCAGGTAAGCTGATAGATAACTGTATGTGTTGTCAGGTAAACTGATGTATGTGTTGTCAGGTAAACTGATAGATAACTGTATGTGTTGTCAGGTAAACTGATAGATAACTGTATGTGTTGTCAGGTAAGCTGATAGATAACTGTATGTGTTGTCAGGTAAACTGATAGATAACTGTATGTGTTGTCAGGTAAGCTGATAGATAACTGTATGTGTTGTCAGGTAAGCTGATAGATAACTGCATGTGTTGTCAGGTAAACTGATAGATAACTGTATGGGTTGTCAGGTAAACTGATAGATAACTGTATGTGTTGTCAGGTAAGCTGATAGATAACTGTATGTGTTGTCAGGTAAACTGATAGATAACTGTATGGGTTGTCAGGTAAACTGATAGATAACTGTATGTGTTGTCAGGTAAGCTGATAGATTACTGTATGTGTTGTCAGGTGTCAGGTAAGCTGATAGATAAGGAGCGTTCCCTGGAGGAGGAGATCCAGCTGAGAGAGAGAGTTCAGCTGCAGTTGAAGCAGGCAGAGAGGAGCGTAGAGGACCTGACCATCGAGCTACAGACGGCTGCACAGACCAAGGAAGACCTGGACAAGCAACTCAAACAGGCTCAGGTTGGTACAGACAGACAGAGAGCACCATAAACCCTAAGCCCAGTCAAAAGAGGACCTGGCCAAGCAAGATATACTGAAGATATAGAGAGAGTAGACTGTATGATACTGTAGATATAGAGAGAGTAGACTGTATGATACTGTAGATATATAGAGAGTAGACTGTATGAACCGTGGGATATATACTGTAGATATAGAGAGAGTAGACTGTATGAACCTTGGGAGATATACTGTAGATATAGAGAGAGTAGACTGTATGAATCTTGGGAGATATACTGTAGATATAGAGAGATTAGACTGTATGAACCTTGGGCGATATACTGTAGATATAGAGAGAGTAGACTGTATGAACCTTGGGCGATATACTGTAGATATAGAGAGAGTAGACTGAATGAACCGTGGCAGATATACTGTAGATGAACAGGTAACTGCCAAAATAATGGAAACCCAACATCGTGTCTTAATAGGGTGTTGGGCCACCATGTGACTCCAGAACATTTTCAATGCACCTCAGCATACATTCTACAGGTGTCTGGATCTCTACTGGAGGGATGTGACACCATTTCTTCCACCAGAAATTCCATCATTTGGTGTTTTGTTGACGTTGGTGGAAAACACTGGTCTCAGGTGCTGCTCCAGAATCTCCCATAAGTGTTCAATCGAGTTGAGATCTGTCGACTGACACACACACACACACACACACACACACACACACACACAGCACCTCTTTCAAAGTCACTGAGATCTCTTCTAGCCATGGTAGCCAACATAATGAACAATTGGGACTTGCTATACATGACCCTAAGCATGACGGGATGTTAATTGCTTAATTAACGCAGGAACCACCTGCTTTCCATATACTTTTGGGTCCTTCGTTTACTCAAGTGTTTCCTTTATTTTGGCGGTTACGTGTAGCTCTATAGAATACAGATAGATGGACGTAGTTCTGCCTCAGCGTCGTCTTTGAGGTTTACAGGTTTACTGTCAAAGCACCGTGACAACTGCTGGGGAAAAAGCTTTCTAAGGACGTGTGATTGATGGTGTTTTATGACTACTGCCGATGTAGAAAAGGTGTTATATAGATCGATTCGATTGATTGATTGGTTGACGTGTTTCTCCTTTCACAGGAGAAAGCGATAGATCTTGAGAGCGACCTGGAGGAGATGCAGGACAGTGAACAGAGTTGGGCCAGGAAGCACAAGAGAGCCATCGAGCAGGTACGTCTGTCTGCCTGACCTCTCACCCCTGAACCCTGACCACTATGCCACACTGAACCAATTTTTTTCTGTTCTCTGTTCACGTCAACTAATATAGTTAGTCAAAACATTCTCATAAATCATTTAAATATGAAATGTAATCTTCTGGGACTTTAACTGATGCCTGGCCAGTGAGAGGTAATTATATTCTGATGTTGATCTGATTCGACAGCAGCGAATGGGGACAGGGTTTTTGTTTTTGAGGTTGTGCCCCAGTGGGTGTGAAGTACTATCTAAAATAGACTGTTGTGTTCTTCACAGACAGAACAGCTCCAGCTGAAGTTGATTCAGGAGAAATATGTGAATGAGCAGCTGGACAGTGAGAAGATCAACCTGGCAAGACAGGTACAGTACAGTACACTAACTACACTGGGAACTGTTGTAACCTGCATGGTGGGGACGTCAGCCTGTGGTGTAGCTATGTGATCCATCTATACATCGGTGTTGTATATAGGTCCTATGGTTAAATTTATTTTACCAGGCAAGACAGTTAAGAACAAATTCCTTCCTGTGGTGTACTATAACATTCCTTCCTGTGGTGTCTGTACCATTCCTTCCTGTGGTGTATATAACATTCCTTCCTGTGGTGTACTGTAACGTTCCTTCCTGTGGTGTACTGTAACATTCCTTCCTGTGGTGTACTGTAACATTCCTTCATGTGGTGTACTGTAACATTCCTTCCTGTGGTGTCTGTAACATTCCTTCCTGTGGTGTCTAACATTCCTTCCTGTGGTGTCTGTAACATTCCTTCCTGTGGTGCCTGTACCATTCCTTCCTGTAGTGTCTATAACATTCCTTCCTGTGGTGTCTATAACATTCCTTCCTGTGGTGTCTGTACCATTCCTTCCTGTAGTGTCTATAACATTCCTTCCTGTGGTGTCTATAACATTCCTTCCTGTGGTGTCTATAACATTCCTTCCTGTGGTGTCTGTACCATTCCTTCCTGTGGTGTCTATAACATTCCTTCCTGTGGTGTCTATAACATTCCTTCCTGTGATGTACTGTAACATACCTTCCTGTGGTGTCTGTACCATTCCTTCCTGTAGTGTCTATAACATTCCTTCCTGTGGTGTCTATAACATTCCTTCCTGTGGTGTACTGTAACGTTCCTTCCTGTGGTGTACTGTAACATTCCTTCCTGTGGTGTACTGTAACATTCCTTCCTGTGGTGTCTGTAACATTCCTTCATGTGGTGTCTGTAACATTCCTTCCTGTGGTGTCTGTAACAATCCTTCCTGTGGTGTCTGTAACGTTCCTTCCTGTGGTGTACTGTAACATTCCTTCCTGTGGTGTCTATACCATTCCTTCCTGTGGTGTCTGTAACATTCCTTCCTGTGGTGTCTGTAACATTCCTTCCTGTGGTGTCTATAACATTCCTTCCTGTGGTGTCTATAACATTCCTTCCTGTGGTGTACGGTAACGTTCCTTCCTGTGGTGTACTGTAACATTCCTTCCTGTGGTGTACTGTAACATTCCTTCCTGTGGTGTACTGTAACATTCCTTCCTGTGGTGTCTGTAACATTACTTCCTGTGGTGTCTGTAACATTCCTTCCTGTGGTGTCTGTAACATTCCTTCCTGTGGTGTACTGTAACATTCCTTCCTGTGGTGTACTGTAACGTTCCTTCCTGTGGTGTCTATAACATTCCTTCCTGTGGTGTACTGTAACATTCCTTCCTGTGGTGTCTATAACATTCCTTCCTGTGGTGTCTGTAACATTCCTTCCTGTGGTGTACTGTAACATTCCTTCCTGTGGTGTCTGTAACATTCCTTCCTGTGGTGTACTGTAACATTCCTTCCTGTGGTGTACTGTGACATTCCTTCCTGTGGTGTACTGTGACATTCCTTCCTGTGGTGTACTGTAGCGTTCCTTCCTGTGGTGTACTGTGACATTCCTTCCTGTGGTGTACTGTGGCATTCCTTCCTGTGGTATACTGTAACATTCCTTCCTGTGGCGTACTGTAACATTCCTTCCTGTGGTGTCTGTAACATTCCTTCCTGTGGTGTACTGTAACATTCCTTCCTGTGGTGTCTGTAACATTCCTTCCTGTGGTGTACTGTAGCTGCGTGACCTGCGTGTGGCGATGGAGGAACTTCACAGCTCCAGAGTCCAGGTGGATGTGATCACTAAGACAGAGAACCGGGTCAAGGAGCTGGAGAACGCTCTCAGAGTGGAGGAGAGGTACGTCTCCTTTTCGTATCTACAGGACGACCACACAGTGTTTGTGGACTGGTGTATTGACGGAGTTCTCCTGTGCAGGAACAAGGTGGTGATGAGCAACACCATCAGTAAACTGGAGAGGAAGATCAACGAACTGTCTGGTCAGCTGGAGGAGGAACAGAAGATTGTTACAGAGCAGAAGGACCTGGTAGGAAACCTGCACTAACACCACCACTACGCTAATAGGACTGTGTGTGTGTGTGGTACGAAGCAGAAGGACCTGGTAGGAAACCTGCACTAACACCACCACTACGCTAATAGGACTGTGTGTGTGTGTGGTACGAAGCAGAAGGACCTGGTAGGAAACCTGCACTAACACCACCACTACGCTAATAGGACTGTGTGTGTGTGTGGTACGAAGCAGAAGGACCTGGTAGGAAACCTGCACTAACACCACCACTACGCTAATAGGACTGTGTGTGTGTGTGGTACGAAGCAGAAGGACCTGGTAGGAAACCTGCACTAACACCACCACTACGCTAATAGGACTGTGTGTGTGTGTGGTACGAAGCAGAAGGACCTGGTAGGAAACCTGCACTAACACCACCACTACGCTAATAGGACTGTGTGTGTGTGTGGTACGAAGCAGAAGGACCTGGTAGGAAACCTGCACTAACACCACCACTACGCTAATAGGACTGTGTGTGTGTGTGGTACGAAGCAGAAGGACCTGGTTGGAAACCTGCACTAACACCACCACTACGCTAATAGGACTGTGTGTGTGTGTGGTACGAAGCAGAAGGACCTGGTAGGAAACCTGCACTAACACCACCACTACGCTAATAGGACTGTGTGTGTGTGTGGTACGAAGCAGAAGGACCTGGTAGGAAACCTGCACTAACACCACCACTACGCTAATAGGACTGTGTGTGTGTGTGGTACGAAGCAGAAGGACCTGGTAGGAAACCTGCACTAACACCACCACTACGCTAATAGGACTGTGTGTGTGTGTGGTACGAAGCAGAAGGACCTGGTAGGAAACCTGCACTAACACCACCACTACGCTAATAGGACTGTGTGTGTGTGTGGTACGAAGCAGAAGGACCTGGTAGGAAACCTGCACTAACACCACCACTACGCTAATAGGACTGTGTGTGTGTGTGGTACGAAGCAGAAGGACCTGGTAGGATACCTGCACTAACACCACCACTACGCTAATAGGACTGTGTGTGTGTGTGGTACGAAGCAGAAGGACCTGGTAGGAAACCTGCACTAACACCACCACTACGCTAATAGGACTGTGTGTGTGTGTGGTACGAAGCAGAAGGACCTGGTAGGAAACCTGCACTAACACCACCACTACGCTAATAGGACTGTGTGTGTGTGTGGTACGAAGCAGAAGGACCTGGTAGGAAACCTGCACTAACACCACCACTACGCTAATAGGACTGTGTGTGTGTGTGGTACGAAGCAGAAGGACCTGGTAGGAAACCTGCACTAACACCACCACTACGCTAATAGGACTGTGTGTGTGTGGTACGAAGCAGAAGGACCTGGTAGGAAACCTGCACTAACACCACCACTACGCTAATAGGACTGTGTGTGTGTGTGCCTATGTGTGTGTCTATGTGTGTGTGTGTGGTACGAAGCAGAAGGACCTGGTAGGATACCTACACTAACACCACCACTACGCTAATAGGACTGTGTGTGTGTGTGGTACGAAGCAGAAGGACCTGGTAGGATACCTGCACTAACACCACCACTACGCTAATAGGACTGTGTGTGTGTGGTACGAAGCAGAAGGACCTGGTAGGAAACCTGCACTAAAACCACCACTACGCTAATAGGACTGTGTGTGTGTGGTACGAAGCAGAAGGACCTGGTAGGAAACCTGCACTAAAACCACCACTACGCTAATAGGACTGTGTGTGTGTGGTACGAAGCAGAAGGACCTGGTAGGAAACCTGCACTAAAACCACCACTACGCTAATAGGACTGTGTGTGTGTGGTACGAAGCAGAAGGACCTGGTAGGAAACCTGCACTAAAACCACCACTACGCTAATAGGACTGTGTGTGTGTGGTACGAAGCAGAAGGACCTGGTAGGAAACCTGCACTAAAACCACCACTACGCTAATAGGACTGTGTGTGTGTGGTACGAAGCAGAAGGACCTGGTAGGAAACCTGCACTAAAACCACCACTACGCTAATAGGACTGTGTGTGTGTGTGTGCCTATGTGTGTGCCTATGTGTGTGTGTGGTACGAAGCAGAAGGACCACGTAGGAAACCTGCACTAACACCACCACTACGCTAATAGGACTGTGTGTGTGTGTGCCTATGTGTGTGTGTGGTACGAAGCAGAAGGACCTGGTAGGAAACCTGCACTAAAACCACCACTACGCTAATAGGACTGTGTGTGTGTGGTACGAAGCAGAAGGACCTGGTAGGATACCTGCACTAACACCACCACTACGCTAATAGGACTGTGTGTGTGTGGTACGAAGCAGAAGGACCTGGTAGGAAACCTGCACTAACACCACCACTACGCTAATAGGACTGTGTGTGTGTGTGGTACGAAGCAGAAGGACCTGGTAGGATACCTGCACTAACACCACCACTACGCTAATAGGACTGTGTGTGTGTGTGGTACGAAGCAGAAGGACCTGGTAGGATACCTGCACTAACACCACCACTACGCTAATAGGACTGTGTGTGTGTGTGGTACGAAGCAGAAGGACCTGGTAGGAAACCTGCACTAACACCACCACTACGCTAATAGGACTGTGTGTGTGTGTGGTACGAAGCAGAAGGACCTGGTAGGATACCTGCACTAACACCACCACTACGCTAATAGGACTGTGTGTGTGTGTGGTACGAAGCAGAAGGACCTGGTAGGAAACCTGCACTAACACCACCACTACGCTAATAGGACTGTGTGTGTGTGTGCCTATGTGTGTGCCTATGTGTGTGTGTGGTACGAAGCAGAAGGACCTGGTAGGAAACCTGCACTAACACCACCACTACGCTAATAGGACTGTGTGTGTGTGTGCCTATGTGTGTGCCTGTGTGTGTGTGTGGTACGAAGCAGAAGGACCTGGTAGGAAACCTGCACTAACACCACCACTACGCTAATAGGACTGTGTGTGTGTGTGCCTATGTGTGTGCCTGTGTGTGTGTGTGGTACGAAGCAAAGGACCACGTAGGAAACCTGCACTAACACCACCACTACGCTAATAGGACTGTGTGTGTGTGTGCCTATGTGTGTGCCTATGTGTGTGTGTGGTACGAAGCAGAAGGACCTGGTAGGATACCTGCACTAACACCACCACTACGCTAATAGGACTGTGTGTGTGTGTGTACCTATGTGTGTACCTATGTGTGTGTCTATGTGTGTGTCTATGTGTGTGTGTGGTACGAAGCAGAAGGACCTGGTAGGATACCTACACTAACACCACCACTACGCTAGTATGACTGTGTGTGTGTGTGTGTGTGTGGTACGAAGCTGCTAGGACACTTTAAAGTTACTAACACAGGAGAGCCATGTCAGATGGGGGACAGTGAATCCTATTTACATTTATTTTGTCTGTAAACACCAGTTTATTTATACTGTGTTCCTGATAGGATTTCCAGGATCTCTTGTTAAATAATAATGTTTAATGAGATAACTTTGTATAAGTGGATGTTACTTATTTACGTGATACCTATGTTATACCTCTGAGTGTTGTGATGCGTAATGTGCAGTTTGATTTGGTAGCCCTCTGAAGTTGACCCAATGACCTATGACCTCTCTCCATCAGATGACCCAGAGGATGCGCTCCCTGAAGCGTCAGCTGAACGAGGCGGAGGAGGAGTCCAGTCGTAGAGACGCTCAGTGCCGCCACACCCAGAGAGAACTGACAGAGGAGAGAGAGACCTCCAACAGACTACAGAGACAGCTCCTGGATCAGCACCTTCAACTCAAGTACGTGTTTTAGAAAATAAAGGTTC
This sequence comes from Oncorhynchus mykiss, assembly GCF_057628025.1. Classification (NCBI taxonomy): domain Eukaryota; kingdom Metazoa; phylum Chordata; class Actinopteri; order Salmoniformes; family Salmonidae; genus Oncorhynchus; species Oncorhynchus mykiss. The sequence continues at coordinate 6,297,350 of NC_143033.1, read as the reverse complement.
AATGAAAGAGAGAGATGGAGATCAGAGAGGGAGAGACTAGAAAGAGAGACCAATCAGAGGGAGAGCAGCGAGCAGAGGGAGAGCAGAGGGCGATCTGAGGGAGATCAGCGAGCAGAGAGGGAGAGCAGAGAGGGCGAGCAGAGGGAGATCAGAAAGGGAGAGCAGCGAGCAGAGGGAGATCAGAGAGGGAGATCAGAGAGGGAGAGCAGAGAGGGAGATCAGAGAGGGAGAGCAGAGAGCAGAGGGAGAGCAGAGGGATAGCATAAAGCAGAGAGGGAGAGCAGAGGGAGAGCAGAGGGAGAGCAGAGGGAGAGCATAAAGCAGAGAGGGAGAGCAGAGAGGGAGATCAGAGGGTGATCAGAGGGAGATAAGAGAGGGAGATCAGAGAGCGATCAGAGGGAGATCAGAGAAGGAGAGCAGAGGGAGAGCATAAAGCAGAGAGGGAGAGCAGAGAGGGAGAGCAGAGAGGGAGAGCAGAGAGGGAGAGCAGAGGGAGAGCAGAGAGCAGAGGGAGAGAGTGATACTGTTTGAACTGCAGGACACAAACACACCCTCATTTGCTCTGCAGACGTAAGGAGTCCACCATGCAAATGAGACAGACTCTGGAGAACCTGCGTCTGGATCTCAGTGTAGATGAAGAGGACCAGGCTGACCAACATCCTCCAAGGCCTGAATAAAGACAACAGCACCTCCTCATACTAGCCTTTTTCAACACACTTTATTGATAAAGGTTAGAGTGATACCCCTAATACCACCGCTAATAGACTTGACAAGAAACAACACATTCTACACTGGCACCAATACTGTCATTTATCGTAGAAAAAGCCCACAAGTCAAGTGTTCAAACCTTCTTTAGCCTCTTTCTCTGTACTATTGAAATTGTGTCTTTAGTTTTTGTTTTCCATAAAGGTCCCAATGCAGCTGTTATTATCTCAATATTAACTCATTTCTGGGTGACAAGGATCTTACTGTGATTGTTTTCAATCACAATGGTCAAAAAGAAACAAAAATGGATTCTTAGCAAAGAGGTTGTTTTTTTTATAACACATTTTTTTTTGCTGGGAGTGTCTGGGAGAGGGGAATCTGAAAACTAGCTGTTATTGGTAGAGAGGTTTGGAACTCTCTTTCTTATTGGTCTATTAACTCCTTTACCGTCTGGTGATGTCACCAGAGTGGGGAGGGGGAACTGACAACCAGCTGTTATTGGTAGAGAGGTTTGGAACTCTCTTTCTTATTGGTCTATTAACTCATTTACCGCCTGGTGATGTCACCAGAGTGGGGAGGGGGAACTGACAACCAGCTGTTATTGGTAGAGAGGTTTGGAACTCTCTGGTGATGTCACCAGGCAGGTCAAAACTCCATCCAAACCAAAACAGGCTGAAACTTCTGGCTGTCTTTTCAAACAGCTCTTACATTAGAAAGGGCATTATCATCATTTTAACAATTTCACAGTATTATTCCAACCCCACAGTGTGGAAATATATATAGAACACAGGAAACTCATGTTTTTTTTTTTTTGGGGGGGGGGGGGGGTCTGTAGAATGTTAAAGGAAGTAGTAGTTGAAGTGTTGTGATTCTTTTGAATCAAATCAAGCTTTATTTATACAGCAGGAGATATTACAGTGTATCAACACAATTATATTGAATCAAGCTAGCAATCCCTGTACACTCAAGTCACGTGTTTTAGCGAAGGAAAAAGGGCCAATAATCAATATATAATCATTATATGATCATATAGGACTTTGGGTTAAAGTAGTTTGGAGGATTTGGACAATATTTCCTACAAATTACCCAAACGAATCTGTTGCATTATCGTGTTAACTATATTATAAATATCTTACTTCCGTACAGTATTGATATTACCTGCTACACTATACACTTTGATTCATTGTATATACAGTATAACTCTTTTATTTGACTCTGAGCAGAATGTGGAAGTGTCTTCCATTTGCAATGCTTGAAGGACAGACAGACTGTGCATGAATGAGTGGACTACAAAACAAGCCTGTGAATGATTGGACTACAAAACAAGCCTGTGAATGATTGGACTACAAAACAAGCCTGTGAATGATTGGACTATAATACAAGCCTGTGAATGATTGGACTACAAAATAAGCCTATGAATGATTGGACTACAATACAAGTCTATGTGAGGGTGAACAGTATGTTCCACAATGGACTGTTTACAAATGATAACATGTTTTTTTTTGTCACAGACACCGGATAGGTTCAGTGGAATGTCTTGTTTTACAGGGTCGTCCATTGGGGCTCCTCTGGGGCAAACTAGGGCTCCTCTGGGGCAAACTAGGGCTCCTCTGGGGCAAACTAGGGCTCCTCTGGGGCAAACTAGGGCTCCTCTGGGGCAAACTAGGGCTCCTCTGGGGCAAACTAGGGTTATGAGGCTTTCTTAAGGGCAAATCACAGATTGTTCACCTTGTTGGCTCGGATATTCAAACTAGACTTTTCGGTTACTGGCCCAACACTCTAACCACTAGGCTACCTGCCACCTCTACACTCTAACCACTAGGCTACCTGCCACCTCTACACTCTAACCACTAGGCTACCTGCCACCTCTACACTCTAACCACTAGGCTACCTGCCACCTCTACTCTCTAACCACTAGGCTACCTGCTGCCTCTACACTCTAACCACTAGGCTACCTCTACACTCTAACCACTAGGCTACCTACCGCCTCTACACTCTAACCACTAGGCTACCTGCCGCCTCTACACTCTAACCACTAGGCTACCTCTACACTCTAACCACTAGGCTACCTACCGCCTCTACACTCTAACCACTAGGCTACCTGCTGCCTCTACACTCTAACCACTAGGCTACCTACCGCCTCTACACTCTAACCACTAGGCTACCTACCGCCTCTACACTCTAACCACTAGGCTACCTACCGCCTCTACACTCTAACCACTAGGCTACCTGCCGCCTCTACATTCTAACCACTAGGCTACCTGCCGCCTCTACACTCTAACCACTAGGCTACCTGCCACCTCTACACTCTAACCACTAGGCTACCTACCGCCTCTACACTTTAACCACTAGTCTACCTACCGCCTCTACACTCTAACCACTAGACTACCTCCCGCCTCTACACTCTAACCACTGGGCTACCTCCCGCCTCTACACTCTAACCACTAGGCTACCTACCGCCTCTACACTCTAACCACTAGACTACCTCCCGCCTCTACACTCTAACCACTAGACTACCTCCCGCCTCTACACTCTAACCACTAGGCTACCTACCGCCTCTACACTCTAACCACTAGGCTACCTCCCGCCTCTACACTCTAACCACTAGACTACCTCCCGCCTCTACACTCTAACCACTAGGCTACCTCCCGCCTCTACACTCTAACCACTAGACTACCTCCCGCCTCTACACTCTAACCACTAGGCTACCCTGCCTCCTCTACACTCTAACCACTAGGCTACCTACCACCTCTACACTCTAACCACTAGACTACCTCCCGCCTCTACACTTTAACCACTAGTCTACCTACCGCCTCTACACTCTAACCACTAGGCTACCTACCGTCTCTACACTCTAACCACTAGGCTACCTGTGTATAAAGCCAAGTTATCGTTTCTCATTGTGTATTTATTATTACTTTTTCTATTATTTCTCTATTTTCTTTCTCTCTGCATTGTTGGCAAAGGCCCCATCAGTAATCATTTCACTGTTAGTCTTCACCTGTTTAGGCCCCATCAGTAATCATTTCACTGTTAGTCTTCACCTGTTTAGGCCCCATCAGTAATCATTTCACTGTTAGTCTTCACCTGTTTAGGCCCCATCAGTAATCATTTCACTGTTAGTCTTCACCTGTTTAGGCCCCATCAGTAATCATTTCACTGTTAGTCTTCACCTGTTTAGGCCCCATCAGTAATCATTTCACTGTTAGTCTTCACCTGTTTAGGCCCCATCAGTAATCATTTCACTGTTAGTCTTCACCTGTTTAGGCCCCATCAGTAATTATTTCACTGTTAGTCTTCACCTGTTTAGGCCCCATCAGTAATCATTTCACTGTTAGTCTTCACCTGTTTAGGCCCCATCAGTAATCATTTCACTGTTAGTCTTCACCTGTTTAGGCCCCATCAGTAATCATTTCACTGTTAGTCTTCACCTGTTTAGGCCCCATCACTAATCATTTCACTGTTAGTCTGTTTATGGAGCATGTGACAAATTAACATGTTATCATGATTAGATTTTAATTACCTGCAAAAACAACCACAGCAACAAACAGAGGTGTGGACTCAGGTCACATGACTTGGACTCGAGTCACAAATATGATGACTTGCAACTCGACTTTGACTTTAACACCAATGACTCGTGACTTGACTTGAACTTGAGCCTTATGACTCGACCTGACTTGATACCCTCACCAACCCTCCCCAAGCCTCCCCAACCCTCTCCAACCCTCACCAACCCTCCCTGAGCCCAAATATATATATATAAAAAAAGTGTGTAGCGCATCAACTCTTCATTTGAACAGATTACAGTTTGAATCGGACAGCAGCCAATCAAAATTGTGCCAGCTGAGAAGAAGAAGTTGTGCGTGGCAGTGCAGGGGGGGGGGGTTCTTTCTCATGGCTATCCATGTATTTCCTTGGAAATATAAAGTTTATTTGGAAAGTAATAAATATATATATTTGTAAAAGCATGCATGATGTGTGTAAATGTAATATACTAACTATTACTCTTGTTAAAAATATTAAATGGTATTACATTAGGTGAAGAGCACATTATGACATTATGACAAGTTTAGGACTTGAGACTTGACTCGTACTTGACTCAGACTTGACTCAGACTTGCCGGTCTTGACTTGGACTTGAGTGCTAAGACTTGAGACTTACTTGTGACTTGAGCAACAACACTTGTTGCTCAAACCCTGAGAGAGAGGACCAAGACAAACCCTGAACAGAAGCTCAGAGAGAGAGAGGACCAAGACAAACCCTGAGCAGAAGCTCAGAGAGAGAGAGGACCAAGACAAACCCTGAGAGAGAGGACCAAGACAAACCCTGAGCAGAAGCTCAGAGAGAGAGAGAGGACCATGACAAACTGTTCAAGAAGGAGATTATTTTATTCTCAGGACAGGGGAATCTAAAGGGAATTCTATACGATGTGTGCCTGGGGAATAGCTGCTGGAGATCCATCTAACCATGGAGCTGCTGTGCTGTTTTGTAGTACAGTATAGAACATGGAGACTGTAGCATGATGTACTACAGTACCCATAATGCCCTGTGTACAACCATTCGTACCATACCAGTCAGTGTCTAGATGCTCATGCATCCGCGAAAGATGTAATCACTTACAGGAACTGCTCATAGTGTGCACTCCGGCTCCACATAAACAGGAAGTAGGAAGCAGATCTCATGTTTTTGGGGGGAATTGAGAATGTGATATCCTATATTTTATGGTTTTACGTTTGTATAAATAGCTGTTTTATCTGATGCAGTTAGATAAACTCTTAACCCTTCAGATAAACGTATTTCACAAAATGTTCCTTTCCCTTTCTTCACATGCTGGCAAGACCAAAAAAGGGATTCAGGGCCCTTGAGTTCAGGTTCCGGGCCCTTGAGATCAGGTTCCGGGCCCTTGAGATCAGGTTCCGGGCCCTTGAGATCAGGTTCCGGGCCCTTGAGATCAGGTTCCGGGCCCTTGAGTTCAGGTTCCGGGCCCTTGAGTTCAGGTTCCGGGCCCTTGAGACCCTGTTTTGCAATAGACTTTTGTATATCTTAAAACAATGCCATTTATTATGTATTTTTGTAACAGCGTTTATATGCTTTAAGGTGCCGTTGGGTATTTATTCTACTTTACAGGTGTTTTATCTTCCTAAAATGATGAATATTAATATTAAATACATTTTGAAAAAGAATCCATGTTCCTTTTTTCCTATTAAAGTTTTTCATTGAAATTCATTCGTAGATAAGAAGGCCATCGAATAAACACTCCAGAAATATACCGTATAGCCTTTAGGAACCCGGACACAGTTTTCCTTAGCATGGAAGTGATTAGTACTGCCCAAGAAGACCCCAACTAACATATTTCCGGAAAGATAAATTGACGTGGTTTTGCTATACAAAAAAAAAAAGCTATGCATATGTGTGATTTGCATCACTTAAGTTGAATAAGTAAAAATTTGGCCCACAAATATACCAAAATGTCTCTTACTAATTGTCACGTCCTGACCTTAGTTCCTTTTTTATGTCTCTATTTTAGTTTGGTCAGGGCGTGAGTTGGAAGGGGGGGCATTCTATGTTTTCTGTCTCTGTGTTTCTGCACCAGACAGAACTGTTTCGTTTTCGTTCGTTCTCTTGTTATTTTGTTTTTCGTGTTCAGTTCAAATAAATATTAACATGGACACGCACCACGCTGCATATTGGTCCGATCCTTCATACTCCTCCTCCTCAGAAGAGGAAAACCGTTACATAGTTTATGATTAGAGAATGCCATAATGTATTTATTTGTTAGATAGTTCTCCTTATTACAAAGTAATTTGAGCTGTCCGGTCCGAACAGATCCATAAATCATGGGAATTTGTCTGCGCTGTGCAGACGTTGACTCACAGGCACGTGTTGCTAGGCAACCCACCTGCACTTTCCCGAGGCAAGCCTTCGACCCTCCACGGCTAAAGAAAGTGTGAGAAATGTGCTAATGAACTTCTTTGCTAGATTCATGATGGTGTTGCTGTCAGGAAAGCGAACTTCAAAACGTGATGTCGTTTATTGGAATTGACAGCTGTTGTTGGTAAGTAATGAATCTGCTACCTTCTGACATGACTGACTACATCTTTCATGGCCAGTGTCGCACTATAATTTCTGTTTTCATTGGCAAGATTAGCAAACTAAGACATGACGTCCCGGCAACAACTACACATCGAAGTATAACTGATCAAATTATGAAAGACGAGCACTGTAATTTTGAATTCCGTACAGTGAGTGTGGAAAAAATGAAACAATTATTGTTGTCTATCAACAATGACAAGCCACCGGGGTCTGACAACTTGGATGGGAAATTACTGAGGATAATAGTGGACGATATTGCCATATCTTCAATCTAAGCCTACTAGAGAGTGTGTGCCCTCAGGCCTGGAGGGAAACGAAAGTAATTCCACTACCCAAGAATAAGTAAAGCCCCAATTACTGGCTCAAATAGCCGACCAATCAGCCTGTTATCAAGCCTTATTAAACTTTTGGAAGAAATAGTGTTTGAACTGTAAACAAATTGACAACAGACGTTCAGCATGCTTGTAGGGAAGGACATTCAACAAGCACAGCACTTACACAAATGACTTGGCTGAGAGAAATCTATGATAAAAAGAGCTGTTTTGTTAGATTTCAGTGCGGCTTTGACATTATCGATCATAGTCTGCTGATGGAAAAACGTATGTGTTATGGCTTTTACACCCCCTGCTATAATGTGGATAAAGAGTTACCTGTAACAGAACACAGAGTGTGTTCTTTGATGGAAGCCTCCAACATAATCCAGGTAGAATCAGGAATTCCCCAGGGCAGCTGTCTAGGCCCCTTACTTTTTCAATGTTTACTAACGACATGCCACTGACTTTGAGTAAAGCCAGTGTGTCTATGTATGCAAATTACTCAACACTATACATGTCAGCTACTACAGTGACTGAAATGACTGCAACACTTAACAAAGAGCTGCAGTTAGTTTCAGAATGGGTGGCAAGGAATAAGTTTGTCCTAAATATTTCTAAAACTAAAAGCATTTTATTTGGGACAAATCATTCACTAAACCATGAACCCTCAACTAAATATTGTAATGAATTATGTGGAAATTGAGCAGGTTGAGATGACTGTCATGGTCAAAACATGGTGATACAACAGTAGCTAAGATGGGGATAAGTCTGTCCATAATAAAGCGCTGCTCTACCTTCTTAACAACACTATCAACAAGGCAGGTCCTACAGGCCCTAGTTTCTACCTTCTTAACAACACTATCAACAAGGCAGGTCCTACAGGCCCTAGTTTCTACCTTCTTAACAACACTATCAACAAGGCAGGTCCTACAGGACCTAGTCTCTACCTTCTTAACAACACTATCAACAAGGCAGGTCCTACAGGCCCTAGTTTCTACCTTCTTAACAACACTATCAACAAGGCAGGTCCTACAGGCCCTAGTTTCTACCTTCTTAACAACACTGTCAACAAGGCAGATCCTACAGACTCTAGTTTAGTCGCACCTAGACTACTGTTCAGTCATGTGGTCAGGTGCCACAAAGAGGGACCTTGGAAAATTACAATTGTCTCAGAACAGGGCAGCACGGCTGGCCCTTAAATGTACACGAAGAGCTAACATTAATAACATGCATATAAGTCTCTCATGCTCAAAGTGGAGGAGAGATTGACATCATCATTACTTGTCTTTGTGAGAGGTGTTGACAAGCTGGCCTGTGTTGGGTAAGGTGTTCTGAAATGTAGTATTTTAAACTGTATGTAACTGACTTAAGTTGCTGGACCCCAGGAAGAGTAGCTGCTGCCTTGGCAGGAACTAATGGGGATCCATAATAAACCCCAGGAAGAGTAGCTGCTGCCTTGGCAGGAACTAATGGGGATCCATGATAAACCCCAGGAAGAGTAGCTGCTGCCTTGGCAGGAACTAATGGTGATCCATAATAAACCCCAGGAAGAGTAGCTGCTGCTTTGGCAGGAACTAATGGTGATCCATAATAAACCCCAGGAAGAGTAGCTGCTGCCTTGGCAGGAACTAATGGGGATCCATAATAAACCCCAGGAAGAGTAGCTGCTGCCTTGGCAGGAACTAATGGGGATCCATAATAAACCCCAGGAAGAGTAGCTGCTGCCTTGGCAGGAACTAATGGGGATCCGTAATAAACCCCAGGAAGAGTAGCTGCTGCCTTGGCAGGAACTAATGGTGATCCATAATAAACCCCAGGAAGAGTAGCTGCTGCCTTGACAGGAACTAATGGTGATCCATAATAAACCCCAGGAAGAGTAGCTGCTGCCTTGGCAGGAACTAATGGGGATCCGTAATAAACCCCAGGAAGAGTAGCTGCTGCCTTGGCAGGAACTAATGGGGATCCATAATAAACCCCAGGAAGAGTAGCTGCTGCCTTGGCAGGAACTAGTAGGGATCCATAATAAACCCCAGGAAGAGTAGCTGCTGCCTTGGCAGGAACTAGTAGGGATCCATAATAAACCCCAGGAAGAGTAGCTGCTGCCTTGGCAGGAACTAATGGGGATCCGTAATAAACCCCAGGAAGAGTAGCTGATAACTTGGCAGGAACTAATGGGGATCCATAATAAACCCCAGGAAGAGTAGCTGCTGCCTTGGCAGGAACTAATGGGGATCCATAATAAACCCCAGGAAGAGTAGCTGCTGCTTTGGCAGGAACTAATGGTGATCCATAATAACCCCCAGGAAGAGTAGCTGCTGCCTTGGCAGGAACTAGTAGGGATCCATAATAAACCCCAGGAAGAGTAGCTGCTGCCTTGGCAGGAACTAATGGGGATCCATAATAAACCCCAGGAAGAGTAGCTGCTGCCTTGGCAGGAACTAATGGGGATCCATAATAAACCCCAGGAAGAGTATCTGCTGCCCTGACAGGAACTAATGGGGATCCATAATAAACCCCAGGAAGAGTAGCTGCTGCCTTGGCAGGAACTAGTAGGGATCCATAATAAACCCCAGGAAGAGTAGCTGCTGCCTTGGCAGGAACTAATGGGGATCCATAATAAACCCCAGGAAGAGTAGCTGCTGCCTTGGCAGGAACTAATGGGGATCCATAATAACCCCCAGGAAGAGTAGCTGCTGCCTTGGCAGGAACTAATGGGGATCCATAATAAACCCCAGGAAGAGTAGCTGCTGCCTTGGCAGGAACTAATGGGGATCCATAATAAACCCCAGGAAGAGTATCTGCTGCCCTGACAGGAACTAATGGGGATCCATAATAAACCCCAGGAAGAGTAGCTGCTGCCTTGGCAGGAACTAATGGGGATCCATAATAAACCCCAGGAAGAGTAGCGTCACAAACAGTTGACATATTTTGACAAATGTTTTGTTATTTAAAAAATATATTTTAAGTATTCGGGTGTCTCAGGACATCTTACGATCACGTTGCATTGAATTTCAGAAACACACCTTTTTGACAATATACGAGACCATTCGGCTGAGCAGATTTCCTGCTTTCACAGGCTGGTGAGATCAGCCATTTTCCAGGTGTCATTTTTTATGTCTTAATTACACACTTCGGCCACCAGGTGGTGCCACAAGTGTTTTATTAGGTGATCTCTTCTTGAAGACAGCGTCTTCCTTTTTCCTTATTGTTTGTGTAAGGACACTTTGCCAGGTGTTTAAAGACATTGTGACGTCAGACCTCAGGCTTTAAAGGGATTGTACACCTCATAGTTATAGCTGTGGGAGATTTTCCAGAGACAGGTCCTAGGTCTAGATTCATCTCATAGTTCAAGTTGTGGGGGATTTTCCAGAGACAGGTCCTAGGTCTAGATTCATCTCATAGTTCTAGTTGTGGGGGATTTTCCAGAGACAGGTCCTAGGTCTAGATTCATCTCATAGTTCAAGTTGTGGGGGATTTTCCAGAGACAGGTCCTAGGTCTAGATTCATCTCATAGTTCTAGTTGTGGGAGATTTTCCAAAAACAGGTCCTAGGCCTAGACTAGGCCTAGATTCATCTCATAGTTCTAGTTGTGGGAGATTTTCCAAAAACAGGTCCTAGGCCTAGACTAGGCCTAGATTCATCTCATAGTTCAAGTTGTGGGGGATTTTCCAGAGACAGGTCCTAGGTCTAGATTCATCTCATAGTTCTAGTTGTAGGAGATTTTCCCGAGACAAGTCCTAGGTCTAGATTCATCTCATAGTTCAAGTTGTGGGGGATTTTCCAGAGACAGGTCCTAGGCCTAGACTAGGCCTAGATTAATCTCATAGTTCAAGTTGTGGGGAATTTTCCCGAGACAGGTCCTAGGTCTAGATTCATCTCATAGTTCTAGTTGTGGGAGATTTTCCAGAAACAGGTCCTAGGTCTAGATTCATCTCATAGTTCTAGTTGTAGGAGATTTTCCCGAGCCAGGTCCTAGGTCTAGATTCAATTCGTATCATTTAAAAGACATGTTCCCGGAGACTGCGTTCACGGTAAACGCTGCATATGTCACTCTATGAATCAATCACTCTATGAATCAATCACTCTATGACTCAATCACTCTATAAATCAATCACTCTATGAATCAATCACTCTATGAATCAATCACTCTATAAATCAATCACTCTATAAATCAATCACTCTATGAATCAATCACTCTATAAATCAATCACTCTATAAATCAATCACTCTGTAACGCAGATCTCCTGAGATAGGGATTGAATCCCCGAGTTACGTTTTGGATTTAGGTAATTGATCATTTGACCTGTGTGTGTGTGTGTGTGTGTGTGTGTGTGTGTGTGTGTGTGTGTGTGTGTGTGTGTGTGTGTGTGTGTGTGTGTGTGTGTGTGTGTGTGTGTGTGTGTGTGTGGTGTCACATTGCAGAGGAGGACCTCCCTGACAAAGAGGAAGATGACATTTAACACAGTCCAGATGAGATCTGTCATAGAGAATTATGATGTCATAGGGAGGTACTGTATGTGAACAGACATTTTCAGTGACGAAATATAACAAGTCAAAGCACAGATCACATCTCATTGACTCTCACCTCTCAGCAATCTTGCGCATAGCGAAGTCAGAAACTATACCTGGCTTCACCTCTCTAGTCAATGCCCATCGGAGACTTCACTCCTCACACTGATTGAGTAGTTTAAATGTAATGTTGCTCTCTCTCTCTGTGTTTTTGTGCATACCCGTTTTAACAAGAGTTCTGTCCGTCATGCTGAATGCACAGTGTACTTTTCCCTCTGTGTCGTTCATTGCATGTTTAATAATGAAACTACCTACCAAAAGGAGAACATGGGATGTGGTTTATTTCTCTCCATGTTAAAAAAAAAGAAGTAGCACATCTGGATGTGATTTACAGTAGATATATCTGTCAACACAGTCATACACATGATGTATAATCCTATAATATGATTCTGGTCCGCGATGGCAAAAAATATATATTCTAATGTGGCCCTGCATGGAAAAGAATTCCCCAGGCCTGATTTACACCATAGTGTCTTCCTTTCAGAGGTGGCCTGATTTACACCACAGTGTCTTCCTTTCAGAGGTGGCCTGATTTACACCATAGTGTCTTCCTTTCAGAGCTGGCCTGATTTACACCATAGTGTCTTCCTTTCAGAGGTGGCCTGATTTACATCATAGTGTCTTCCTTTCAGAGCTGGCCTGATTTACACCATAGTGTCTTCCTTTCAGAGGTGGCCTGATTTACACCATAGTGTCTTCCTTTCAGAGCTGGCCTGATTTACACCATAGTGTCTTCCTTTCAGAGGTGGCCTGATTTACACCACAGTGTCTTCCTTTCAGAGGTGGCCTGATTTACACCATAGTGTCTTCCTTTCAGAGGTGGCCTGATTTACACCATAGTGTCTTCCTTTCAGAGGTGGCCTGATTTACATCATAGTGTCTTCCTTTCAGAGGTGGCCTGATTTACACCATAGTGTCTTCCTTTCAGAGGTGGCCTGATTTACATCATAGTGTCTTCCTTTCAGAGGTGGCCTGATTTACACCATAGTGTCTTCCTTTCAGAGCTGGCCTGATTTACACCATAGTGTCTTCCTTTCAGAGGTGGCCTGATTTACACCATAGTGTCTTCCTTTCAGAGGTGGCCTGATTTACATCATAGTGTCTTCCTTTCAGAGGTGGCCTGATTTACACCATAGTGTCTTCCTTTCAGAGGTGGCCTGATTTACACCATAGTGTCTTCCTTTCAGAGGTGGCCTGATTTACACCACAGTGTCTTCCTTTCAGAGGTGGCCTGATTTACATCATAGTGTCTTCCTTTCAGAGGTGGCCTGATTTACACCATAGTGTCTTCCTTTCAGAGGTGGCCTGATTTACACCATAGTGTCTTCCTTTCAGAGCTGGCCTGATTTACACCATAGTGTCTTACTTTCAGAAGTGGCCCAGTTACACCATAGTGATTAAGTAAGGAGACATTCAACAAATACTGCTTGCTGTTGTACAGTACAGTAAATACTGGGAGTGATCATGAACGGAGAGATAGTCTCATCAGGAATATAATGTATATCTAGTAACACTAAACACCTAACCACTTCTTAACAGAGATCAACCTGCGGATGTTGACTTAAGGGCTACTTAATAGAGATCAACCTGTGGATGTTGACATAAGGGCTACTTAACAGAGATCAACCTGTGGATGTTGACATAAGGGCTACTTAACAGAGATCAAACTGTGGATGTTGACATAAGGGCTACTTAACAGAGATCAACCTGTGGATGTTGACATAAGGGCTACTTAACAGAGATCAACCTGTGGATGTTGACATAAGGGCTACTTAACAGCGATCAACCTGTGGATGTTGACATAAGGGCTACTTAACAGAGATCAACCTGTGGATGTTGACATAAGGGCTACTTAACAGAGATTGCCTGTGGATGTTGACATAAGGGCTACTTAACAGAGATCAACTTGTGGCAGTTGACATAAGGGCTACTTAACAGAGATCAACCTGTGGATGTTGACATAAGGACCACTTAACAGAGATCAACCTGTGGATGTTGACATAAGGACCACTTAACAGAGATCAACCTGTGGATGTTGACATAAAGACCACTTAACAGAGATCAACCTGCGGATGTTGACATAGGGACTACTTAACAGAGCTCAACCTGCGGATGTTGACATAAGGACTACTTAACAGAGATCAACCTGTGGTTTTTGACATAAGGGCTACTTAACAGAGATCAACCTGTGGATGTTGACATAAGGACCACTTAACAGAGATCAACCTGCGGATGTTGACATAAGGACTACTTAACAGAGAGCAACCTGCGGATGTTGACATAGGGACTACTTAACAGAGATCAACCTGCGGATGTTGACATAAGGACTACTTAACAGAGAGCAACCTGCGGATGTTGACATAGGGACTACTTAACAGAGATCAACCTGCGGATGTTGACATAAGGACTACTTAACAGAGAGCAACCTGCGGATGTTGACATAGGGACTACTTAACAGAGATCAACCTGCGGATGTTGACATAAGGACCACTTAACAGAGATCAACCTGCGGATGTTGACATAAGGACTACTTAACAGAGATCAACCTGTGGATGTTGACATAAGGGCTACTTAACAGAGATCAACCTGTGGATGGTGACATAAGGGCTACTTAACAGAGATCAACCTGTGGATGTTGACATAAGGGCTACTTAACAGAGATCAACCTGTGGATGTTGACATAAGGACCACTTAACAGAGATCAACCTGCGGATGTTGACATAAGGACTACTTAACAGAGAGCAACCTGTGGATGTTGACATAGGGACTACTTAGCAGCTTCTACCCCAAAGCCATAAGACTGCTGAGCAGATAATCAAATGACTACCCGGACTATTTGCATTGTCCCCCCATTTTTACATTGCCACTACTCCAACTTTACAGTTGCTGCTGAAGAATTAGAACAGTTGCTGCTGAAGAATTAGAACAGTTGCTGCCGAAGAATTAGAACAGTTGCTGCCGAAGAATTAGAACAGTTGCTGCTGAAGAATTAGAACAGTTGCTGCTGAAGAATTAGAACAGTTGCTGCTGAAGAATTAGAACAGTTGCTGCCGAAGAATTAGAACAGTTGCTGCCGAAGAATTAGAACAGTTGCTGCTGAAGAATTAGAACAGTTGCTGCCGAAGAATTAGAACAGTTGCTGCCGAAGAATTAGAACAGTTGCTGCCGAAGAATTAGAACAGTTGCTGCCGAAGAATTAGAACAGTTGCTGCCGAAGAATTAGAACAGTTGCTGCCGAAGAATTAGAACAGTTGCTGCCGAAGAATTAGAACAGTTGCTGCTGAAGAGTTGCCAGTAGAAAGGTGAAGCTCACTGATGGCTGCAAGAGGCATTCGCTGGCAGTTATCTTGGCCATAGGTGACGCAACCAAGTACTAGCTCAGGGGTGCTAATCATTTTCTCTATGCCATTTTTATTTATTTTCTATTATTAAAAATAGTCTAAATAAAATTGGTTCTGCAAAGTTGAAATTAGAATAACAATGTGTTGAGACCCCCAAAAAAACATTTTTTTTTTTCCTTCTCTCGATTTAAACCTTATTTGACAAGAAATAGATAATTATTTAAGGAAAAAGTGCAAGGGTGTCAATATTTTTTTGGGCCGTAGCTATGTCTGATAAGAAATATCCACTGTTAACCTGATCAATCTCAAATCTCAGCCAAAGTAAGGAATACCATTTTTCTCACCTAGTTATAGAACCACCAGTAGACGACACCACATGACTTTATGTTTTCAAAACCAAACCTGTTCTATTGGGTTTATTAAATCAGTTCTATACAGAACAGTCACTACACTGTGGACTTCGTCTTGTCTTAAACACAATAATAGTCTGTCCTGGTCACTATATATATATATATATATATATATATATATATATATATATATATATATATATATATATATATATATATATATATACTATCATGTTATTATTTTGTAATAGAAAAGTTGGATTAGAAAAGGAGTGTGTAATCACTAGGCATGAGGTGTGAGGAGTGTGTAATCACTAGGCATGAGGTGTGAGGAGTGTGTAATCACTAGGCATGAGGTGTGAGGAGTGTGTAATCACTAGGCATGAGGTGTGAGGAGTGTGTAATCACTAGGCATGAGGTGTGAGGAGTGTGTAATCACTAGGCATGAGGTGTGAGGAGTGTGTAATCACTAGGCATGAGGTGTGAGGAGTGTGTAATCACTAGGCATGAGGTGTGAGGAGTGTGTAATCACTAGGCATGAGGTGTGAGGAGTGTGTAATCACTAGGCATGAGGTGTGAGGTGGTTAGTTCCTGTAAAGCTGGTAGATGGGGCACGGAGAAACAGGAACACAGAACTACATCTCGAGTGCACTAGCTAACTAGCTAGATTTATTGTTAAAGTCTGTCACATGAGATTAGTAGCTAGGAATGTCAAAGGCCCTTGATAACAACCACAGACAGACAGACAATCCTGCCCCGGGACTACAGGAAATGTGAAGGTGATTTTGGCACACAGACAAACAGGCCAACAGCAGTTATCAAGAGATTAGATTTTCTGCTTTGGCAATATATTTTCCTGACTGATATTACAATATGATAAAGTTGTTGCTGTCTTTTATGCACATTTAGCTTGACACTGTTATTGTTTAGCTAGACACTGTTATTGTTTAGCTAGACACTGTTATTGTTTAGCTAGACACTGTTATTGTTTAGCTAGACACTGTTATTGTTTAGCTAGACACTGTTATTGTTTAGCTAGACACTGCTATTGTTTAGCTAGACACTGTTATTGTTTAGCTAGACACTGTTATTGTTTAGCTAGACACTGTTATTGTTTAGCTAGACACTGTTATTGTTTAGCTAGACACTGTTATTGTTTAGCTAGACACTGTTATTGTTTAGCTAGACACTGTTATTGTTTAGCTAGACACTGTTATTGTTTAGCTAGACACTGTTATTGTTTAGCTAGACACTGCTATTGTTTAGCTAGACACTGTTATTGTTTAGCTAGACACTGTTATTGTTTAGCTAGACACTGTTATTGTTTAGCTAGACACTGTTATTGTTTAGCTAGACACTGTTATTGTCTAGCTAGACACTGTTATTGTTTAGCTAGACACTGTTATTGTTTAGCTAGACACTGTTATTGTTTGGCTAGACACTGTTATTGTTTAGCTAGACACTGTTATTGTTTAGCTAGACACTGTTATTGTTTAGCTAGACACTGTTATTGTTTAGCTAGACACTGTTATTGTCTAGCTAGACACTGTTATTGTTTAGCTAGACACTGTTATTGTTTGGCTAGACACTGTTATTGTTTAGCTAGACACTGTTATTGTTTACTGTTATTTGAATATTATTATTCAAATTAATGTGTGGAACCATCATTTATTCTAAAACAAAAAAATACATAAAAAAAAGAAAAAAATATAACTTATATTTAAAATACACAAAAAAAACGAAATATAAATCATATATAAATAACTGGTCACATGTTTTTATTAATATCCTGTAATATTGGTACTGTAATATGGATAGGGCCTTAACAGCCAAGGCAGTAGATTAGATTGGACATACACTTGTAAACAACATTGGGATATAAAGTCCTATAAAAGCATAGGCCTCTGGTAGGCCAGACTCTTGTCTCAAATGGCACCCTATTCACACTGTATGACTAGTAATGCACTATATTTATTTAACCTTTATTTGACCTTTTAGTTATCGTTTAACTAGACAAGTCAGTTAAGAACAAATTGTTATTTTACAATGACGGCCAAACCCTAACCCGGACGACGCTGGGCCAATTGTGTGCCGCCCTATGGGACCTCCCGATCACGGCGGGTTGTGATACAGTCCGGGAATCGAACCAGGGCGTCTGTAATGACGCCTCTAGTGCTGAGATGCAGTGCCTCAGAACGCTGTGCCACTCGGGGAGTTCTGTAATAGGGAACAGAGTGACATTTGAGACGCAACACAGGACAGGACAGGACAGGAGAGACATATAGTCAGGCCCAGCACAGTACACACAGACCGTGCAAGGCCAGAACTACAGCGCCATTGCAGTGTGGCTGACTGAGCTGCCCCCTCACACATCACGCTGTCATAATGCTGCTGCACTTCTGTGTCTGGCCACCAGAGGGGGTGCTAGAGCACCAATCAGAGTAGGGAGAAGGGGACGTGGGAGGGGCCAAGTCTAACATGCACACTTTTTCTGGTCAGGCGCGGCGTCCTCCAGCTTGGTGGCTCCTCCCCCGTTGGCGGGCTCGGCGGTGGGCTTGTCGACACACTGCTCCATCCTCTTCATGACCAGGTCTAGCAGAGTGATGACGGCCTTGTCCACCTCAGACCCCGTCGCTGCCGACGTCTCAAAGTACGGGATCCTACAGGGGACAAACAGAACCAGATCAGACAGGACATACAGAACCCAGATCAGACAGGACCACTCCAACACCCACATCAGACAGGACCACTCCAACACCCACATCAGACAGGACATACAGAACCACATCAGACAGGACATACAGAACCCAGATCAGACAGCACATACAGAACCCAGATCCGACAGGACACATACAGAACCCACATCAGACAGGACACATACAGAACCCACATCAGACAGGACACATACAGAACCCAGATTAGACAGGACATACAGAACCAGATCAGACAGGACATACAGAACCCAGATCAGACAGGACATACAGAACCCAGATTAGACAGGACATACAGAACCAGATCAGACAGGACATACAGAACCCAGATCAGACAGGACATACAGAACCCAGATTAGACAGGACATACAGAACCAGATCAGACAGGACATACAGAACCCACATCAGACAGGAGACATACAGAACCCACATCAGACAGGACACATACAGAACCCACATCAGACAGGACCACTCCAACACCCACATCAGACAGGACCACTCCAACACCCACATCAGACAGGACCACACAAACACCCACATCAGACAGGACCACATCAACACCCACATCAGACAGGACCACATCAACACCCACATCAGACAGGAATACATCAACACCCACATCAGACAGGACCACACCAACATCCACATCAGACAGAACCACACCAGACACAACCACACCAACACCCACATCAGACAGGACCACACCAGACACGATCACACCAACACCCACATCAGACAGGACCACACCAACACCCACATCAGACAGGACCACTCCAACACCCACATCAGACAGGACCACACCAAAACCCACATCAGACAGGACCACATTAACACCCACATCAGACAGGACCACATTAACATCCACATCAGACAAGATCACACCAAAACCCACATCAGACAGGACCACACCAACACCCACATCAGACAGGACCACACCAAAACCCACACCAGACAGGACCACACCAACACTCACATCAGACAGGACCACACCAACACTCACATCAGACAGGACCACACCAAAACCCACATCAGACAGGACCACACCAAAACCCACATCAGACAGGACCACACCAACACCCACATCAGACAGGACCACACCAACACCCACATCAGACAGGACCACACCAGACAGGACCACACCAAAACCCACATCAGACAGGACCACACCAACACCCACATCAGACAGGACCACACCAGACAGGACCACACCAACACCCACATCAGACAGGACCACACCAACACCCATATCAGACATGACCACATCAACACCCACATCAGACAAGATCACACCAACACCCACATCAGACATGACCACACCAACATCAGATAGGTCCACACCAACACCCACATCAGACAGGACCACATCAACACCCACATCAGACAGGACCACACCAACACCCACATCAGACAGGACCACACCAACACCCACATCAGACAGGACCACACCAGACAGGACCACACCAACACCCACATCAGACAGGACCACACCAACACCCATATCAGACATGACCACATCAACACCCACATCAGACAAGATCACACCAACACCCACATCAGACATAACCACACCAACATCAGACAGGACCACACCAACACCCACATCTGACAGGACCACTCCAACACCCACATCAGACAGGACATACAGAACCCAGATCAGACAGGACATACAGAACCCACATCAGACAGGACATACAGAACCCACATCAGACAGGACACATACAGAACCCACATCAGACAGGACATACAGAACCTAGATCAACACCCACATCAGACAGGACCACACCAACACCCATATCAGACAGGACCACATCAACACCCACATCAGACAGGAACCCACCAGACAGGACCACATCAGACAGGACCACACCCGCATCAGACAGGACCACACCAAAACCCATATCAGACAGGACCACATCAACACCCACATCAGACAGGACCACATTAACACCCACAACAGACAAGATCACACCAAAAACCCACATCAGAGCATTCTACCTGGTCTTACTAGTCGTATCTTATATCTGAAAGTTAAATCGAGGGACCATGTCAAGCACGTTAGGGAATGAGGGACAGAACAAGATAGAGGCTGTCGTAATAACAACCAAATGACTCCGGTTTGTGTCCTGAGAACAGATCCACCAGGTATTATTTTATGTTAATGAACCACAACCTCTCTGCTAGTACAGCTCTGAATGACAAGCCCAGCACTCAGACATGACAGAGGCGGCATCGCATGCATCCCAAATGGCACCCTATTCCCTATATAGTGCACTACTTTAGACCAGAGCCCAATGGAACTCTATTCCCTATATATAGTGCACTACTTTAGACCAGAGCCCTATGGAACCCTATTCCCTATGTAGTGCACTACTTTAGACCAGAGCCCTATGGAACTCTATTCCCTATATATAGTGCACTACTTTAGACCAGAGCCCTATGGAACCCTGTTCCCTATATATAGTGCACTACTTTAGACCAGAGCCCTATGGAACCCTATTCCCTATATAGTGCACTACTTTAGCATGTCTTGGGGGTGTGATATAATTTGTCCCCCTAAAATGGAAGGACCATGTACAAAAAGTGCTGTAATTTCTAAACGGTTCAACCGATATGGATGAAAATACCCTCAAATTAAAGCTGACAGTCTGACCTTTAACCTCATAGTCATTGTATAATTTCAAATCCAAAGTGCTGGAATACAGAGGCCAAAATAACTAAACACGTGTCACCGTCCCTCTACTTTTGGAGCTCACTGTCTTTGTAGATGACGGGGGGTAGCTCTCTCCTACTCACCCGTACTTGTCGGCTAGTTCCTTAGCCTGCTCCTCCTGCACCTCTCTCTTGTCCGCCAGGTCTGCCTTGTTGCCCACCAACACCATGTCTGGGTTCTCACAGTACGCATTGGCCTGCAACTGGCCTGAGGACAACATAGAACAGTTAGCATTGACCTGCAGCTAGCCTGGGGACAACAGTTAGCATTGGCCTGCAGCTGGCCTGAGGACAACATGGAACAGCGCTGTGTGGGCACTCATACTCATTACATGTGAAGCGCTGTGGGCCCTCATACTCATTACATGTGAAGCGCTGTGGGCCCTCATACTCATTACATGTGAAGCGCTGTGGGCCCTCATACTCATTACATGTGAAGCGCTGTGGGCCCTCATACTCATTACATGTGAAGCGCTGTGGGCCCTCATTCTCATTACATGTGAAGCGCTGTGGGCACTCATACTCATTACATGTGAAGCACTGTGGGCCCTCATACTCATTACATGTGAAGCGCTGTGGGCCCTCAGACTCATTACATGTGAAGCACTGTGGGCCCTCATACTCATTACATGTGAAGCGCTGTGGGCCCTCATACTCATTACATGTGAAGCGCTGTGGGCCCTCAGACTCATTACATGTGAAGCGCTGTGGGCCCTCAGACTCATTACATGTGAAGCGCTGTGAGCCCTCATACTCATTACATGTGAAGCGCTGTGGGCCCTCATACTCATTACATGTGAAGTGCTGTGGGCCCTCAGACTCATTACATGTGAAGCGCTGTGGGCCCTCATACTCATTACATGTGAAGCGCTGTGGGCCCTCATACTCATTACATGTGAAGCGCTGTGGGCCTTCAGACTCATTACATGTGAAGCGCTGTGGGCCCTCAGACTCATTACATGTGAAGCGCTGTGGGCCCTCATACTCATTACATGTGAAGCGCTGTGGGCCCTCAGACTCATTACATTTGAAGCGCTGTGGGCCCTCATACTCATTACATTTGAAGCACTGTGGGCCCTCATACTCATTACATGTGAAGCGCTGTGGGAAAAATAACAACTTTATATCGTAGCTTCTTAAACAGCTCATCTCTATGTTTTCTAAACGTGAAATCCATATCAATCCAAATGGCTAAGTATTTATAGGCGGGAACACGTTCGATTGGAGAATCATCTAATGAGTGAACATGTGATCCATCTGAATCATCTAATGAGTGAACATGTGATCCATCTGAATCATCTAATGAGTGAACATGTGATCCATCTGAATCATCTAATGAGTGAACATGTGATCCATCTGAATCATCTAATGAGTGAACATGTGATCCATCTGAATCATCTAATGAGTGAACATGTGATCCATCTGAATCATCTAATGAGTGAACATGTGGTCCATCTGAATCATCTAATGAGTGAACATGTGGTCCATCTGAATCATCTAATGAGTGAACATGTGATCCATCTGAATCATCTAATGAGTGAACATGTGATCCATCTGAATCATCTAATGAGTGAACATGTGGTCCATCTGAATCATCTAATGAGTGAACATGTGGTCCATCTGAAACATTATTTAGAGAGTTTAAAACCAACATGTATTTGGTTTTAGCCCATATTAAGCACACATTTTATATCAGCAAGGGATTCCTGCATAGCTATAAAATCTGACTGTAGTTTTGACACAGTCAGATCAACAGCCGGGGCAACAGCCAGATCAACAGTCAGATCAACAGTCGGGGTAACAGTCAGATCAACAGTCAGATCAACAGTCAGATCAACAGCCGGGGCAACAGTCAGATCAACAGCCGGGGCAACAGTCAGATCAACAGTCGGGGCAACAGTCAGATCAATAGTCAGATCAACAGCCAGATCAACAGTCCGGGCAACAGTCAGATCAACAGTCGGATCAACAGCCGGGGCAACAGTCAGATCAACAGTCAAATCAACAGTCAGATCAACAGCCGGGGCAACAGTCAGATCAACAGTCAGATCAACAGTCCGGGCAACAGTCAGATCAACAGTCAGATCAACAGCCGGGGCAACAGTCAGATCAACAGTCAGATCAACAGTCGGGGCAATAGTCAGATCAACAGTCAGATCAACAGCCGGGGCAACAGTCAGATCAACAGTCAGATCAACAGTCAGATCATAGATTAAGTTTCTGATTTTTTAACAGATTGACCAATGGTGTTTATACACTGCTCAAAAAAATAAAGGGAACACTAAAATAACACATCCTAGATCTGAATGAATGAAATATTCTTATTAAATACTTTTTTCTTTACATAGTTGAATGTGCTGACAACAAAATCACACAAAAATTATCAATGGAAATCAAATTTATCAACCCATGGAGGTCTGGATTTGGAGTCACACTCAAAATTAAATTGGAAAACTACACTACAGGTTGATCCAACTTTGATGTAATGTCCTTAAAACAAGTCAAAATGAGGCTCAGTAGTGTGTGTGGCCTCCAGGTGCCTGTATGACCTCCCTACAATGCCTGGGCATGCTCCTGATGAGGTGGCGGATGGTCTCCTGAGGGATCTCCTCCCAGACCTGGACTAAAGCATCCGCCAACTCCTGGACAGTCTGTGGTGCAACGTGGCGTTGGTGGATGGAGCGAGACATGATGTCCCAGATGTGCTCAATTGGATTCAGGTCTGGGGAACGGGCGGGCGAGTCCATAGCATCAATGCCTTCCTCTTGCAGGAACTGCTGACACACTCCAGCCACATGAGGTCTAGCATTGTCTTGCATTAGGAGGAACCCAGGGCCAACCGCACCAGCATATGGTCTCACAAGGGGTCTGAGGATCTCATCTCAGTACCTAATGGCAGTCAGGCTACCGCTGGCGAGCACATGGAGGGCTGTGCGGCCACCCAAAGAAATGCCACCCCACACCATGACTGACCCACCGCCAAACCGGTCATGCTGGAGGATGTTGCAGGCAGCAGAACGTTCTCCACAGCGTCTCCAGACTGTCACGTCTGTCACATGTGCTCAGTGTGAACCTGCTTTCATCTGTGAAGAGCACAGGGCGCCAGTGGCGAATTTGCCAATCTTGGTGTTCTCTGGCAAATGCCAAACGTCCTGCACGGTGTTGGGCTGTAAGCACAACCCCCACCTGTGGACGTCGAGCCCTCATACCACCCTCATGGAGTCTGTTTCTGACCGTTTGAGCAGACACATGCACATTTGTGGCCAGCTGGAGGTCATTTTGCAGGGCTCTGGCAGTGCCCCTCCCGCTCCTCCTTGCACAAAGGCGGCGGTAGTAGTCCTGCTGCTGGGTTGTTGCCCTCCTACGGCCTCCTCCACATCTCCTGATGTACTGGCCTGTCTCCTGGTAGCGCCTCCATACTCTGGACACTACGCTGACAGACACAGCAAATCTTCTTGCCACAGCGCGCATTGATGTGCCATCCTGGATGAGCTGCACTACCTGAGCCACTTGTGTGGGTTGTAGACTCCGTCTCATGCTACCACTAGAGTGAAAGCACCGGCAGCATTCAAAAGTGACCAAAACATCAGCCAGGAAGCATAGGAACTGAGAAGTGGTCTGTGGTTATCACCTGCAGAACCACTCCTTTATTGGGGGTGTCTTGCTAATGGCCTATAATTTCCACCTGTTGTCTATTCCATTTGCACAACAGCATGTGAAATTTATTGTCAATCAGTGTTGCCTCCTAAGTGGACAGTTTGATTTCACAGAAGTGTGATTGACTTGGAGTTACATTGTGTTGTTTAAGTGTTCCCTTTATTTTTTTGAGCAGTGTATAAATAGTGAAGAGAGCAGGTCCCAAAATGGACCCCTGTGGTACACCTTGATGTACTTCAAGAAATTCATACTTAACCCCATCAATCACGACGGCCTGAGTTCTGTCACTAAGAGAATCGTGAAACCAAGAACAGGTGTCAGAACTCAGGCCTATTTAGGACAACTTGGGCCTCGCTAACCTCGCTAACTCAAGTATGGGACTCGTTAACTCTGGACTGGGTCTCGCTAACTCAGGTCTGGGCCTTGCTAACTCTGGACTGGGCTTCGCTAACTCAGGACTGGGCCTCGCTAACTCAGGACTGGGCCTCGCTAAATTAGATCTGGGTCTCGCTAAATTAGCTCTGGGCCTCGCTAAATCTGGACTGGGCCTCGTTAACTCAGGTCTGCATTTTCCTTTCTCCCTACTAACCTTTGCCCTACTTCCTGTGCCCTCCCTCCAGGCCGAGCTCTAAGGATGATTACAGTATTGACTGATATTGATCCACTGAAGGACCTGTCTGCTCTTCCAATACCTCCTTAATTAAACTGTCTTCCTTTCAAATACCAGGACATCACTGTCAATAAGAATTTGTTATTAACTGACTGGTTAAATAAAGGTAAGGGGGAAAACATTTTTTTTTATTTTTATCAATTGAATAAGCGAATTGACTGAATCCTCAACCCTGGCCTGGCCATGTTCTGTACCATTCAGGTTGAAGCACGCTGGTGTTTAGAAGAGATGTATCTTGTAAAAGTGATCTTGTGCAGCTCAGTTGCTAGAGCCAATGGTCATGGGTTTGATTTCCGCTGGGGCCAATGGTCATGGGTTTGATTTCCGCTGGAGCCAATGGTCATGGGTTTGATTTCCGCTGGGGCCAATGGTCATGGGTTTGATTTCCGCTGGAGCCAATGGTCATGGGTTTGATTTCCGCTGGGGCCAATGGTTATGGGTTTGATTTCCGCTGGGGCCAATGGTTATGGGTTTGATTTCTGCTGGGGCCAATGGTCATGGGTTTGATTTCCGCTGGGGCCAATGGTTATGGGTTTGATTTCTGCTGGGGCCAATGGTTATGGGTTTGATTTCCGCTGGGGCCAATGGTTATGGGTTTGATTTCTGCTGGGGCCAATGGTTATGGGTTTGATTTCCGCTGGGGCCAATGGTCATGGGTTTGATTTCCGCTGGGGCCAATGGTTATGGGTTTGATTTCTGCTGGGGCCAATGGTCATGGGTTTGATTTCCGCTGGGGCCACCCATAAGAAAAATGTATCCACCCATAAATTACCTTGGATAAATGTGTCTGCTAAATGGCGCATATATTATCTCAAGCCTGTGTGTGTGTGCGTGCGTGTGCGTGCGTGCACCTAGACCACAACATACTCATCCAGTTGCGGACGTTGAGAAAGCTCTGCTGGCTGGTGAGGTCGAACATGAGCAGGAAGCCCATGGCATCTCTGAAGAAGGCTGTGGTCAGACTCCTGAACCTGGGAGGGGGTGAGAGACAACAACAGATATTTACCAGCGGCGTTCCGATTTAGAACCCGGGATGGCGACACAGTTGTGACCCAGGTACCAACGGCATTCCAATTTAGAACCCGGGATGGCGACACAGTTGTGACCCAGGTACCAACGGCATTCCAATTTAGAACCCGGGATGGCGACACAGTTGTGACCCAGGTACCAACGGCATTCCAATTTAGAACCCGGGATGGCGACACAGTTGTGACCCAGGTACCAACGGCATTCCAATTTAGAACCCGGGATGGCGACACAGTTGTGACCCAGGTACCAACGGCATTCCAATTTAGAACCTGGGATGGTGACACAGTTGTGACCCAGGTACCAACGGCATTCCAATTTAGAACCTGGGATGGCGACACAGTTGTGACCCAGGTCTCCAGTTTAAAATACCACTATTTTAACCAGGTTTGTTAGTCAGGGCTGGGGAAACATGGGACACCACTCGGCCGAGCACTGGCTTAGGGAAGGTTTGAGAACGGAGATGGCGACAGTTCAATGGGTTTCTGTGCAGCTGATGTAAGAAGGGTTTTATAAATCAATTTGATTTATTTGATTGAGTGATGGCAACATCAGAGTTGTGGTTTCGATTCCCACACGTGTCACGTATACTGAATATATCTCTGTCAATGGTGACAGTTCATTAATGTAGCGTCTAATACATTACCAAGATTGCCAGTGGGGCATCCAGCTCTGCAATGTGATTCAAGGCACAAATTCGTTATGATCTTTCAATTTAGAGAATTGCAAATCTCATTCTGGCAGAGAGAAGGCCCGGTCAGAAATGAAATGAGTTGATGCGTGTGTGTGTGTGTGTGTGTGTGTGTGTGTTCGTGTGTAACATAAACATTACATAATACATACTGATGAGTCATCAAACTATGAGTCAAAGCTTGATAAATGGACTGGCAGCCTTGAATCAACCGCTGCCTCCCAGTGTGTTTATTGTCTCTGATAGCAGAACACAACTTGAATGCATTCCAAATGCCACACTATTCCCTATATAGTGCACTACTTTAGACCAGAG
The DNA here is from genome assembly GCF_057628025.1 of Oncorhynchus mykiss. NCBI lineage: Eukaryota > Metazoa > Chordata > Actinopteri > Salmoniformes > Salmonidae > Oncorhynchus > Oncorhynchus mykiss. The sequence continues at coordinate 6,270,199 of NC_143033.1, read as the reverse complement.
CCCTATGGAACCCTGTTCCCTACATAGTGCACTACTTTAGACCAGAGCCCTATGGAACCCTATTCCCTACATAGTGCACTACTTTAGACCAGAGCCCTATGGAACCCTATTCCCTACATAGTGCACTACTTTAGACCAGAGCCCTATGGAACCCTATTCCCTACATAGTGCACTACTTTAGACCAGAGCCCTATGGAACCCTGTTCCCTACATAGTGCACTACTTTAGACCAGAGCCCAGAACCATCAGTTGTCTGAGAGGAGGTTCAAGGAGATGGAGCCAGTGTTCATTTTGTCAACAAAATAGTGACAAAAATATACGTAAAATACCTATTTTTCAGTGGGAATTGCCGATAGTTTAACTGACTAAATAAAACTAGAACTAATCGAAAAATATTTTTCATTTCAGTTGACTAAAACGAGACGAGACAAAATTATCTCTGACTAAAATCTGACTAGAAGTGGACTGGACAATAGTTTTTTTAAAGATATTTTCCGTGATAAGCACAATTAATATTAGCAGCACTGATGCGCAGCGCTGTTCTGTTCAGCAGTGGACGCCTCACCCTGCACACACAGTCGACATCAGCTGGTGAGCTGCTGGGGAGCAAGCGACGAGTGTGGTTAGACAGGCAGATAGGCTCCGCTCCGGCCCCGATTATACACATCGCGCAGGCGACTCTCTTGCTTCCCCGTAGCGAACCAGTCACCACCAGCCTTTCTAGTTTCCTACCCTTTGCCTGGTTAAGAAACACAAGCTGCTATCAGAAATTAAAAACAATAGCAGCATTGAGTTTAATATTAAATCAGCAGTCTAGCTACGTGTTTTTCTCTCTCTTGAGTATAGAAAAATAGGCCGTCTTAGAATTTGTAGTCTTGTTCAAACCCTCCCACTTTCCTCACTGCATTTCATAGCCAGGTTCTGTAACCAGCGTAGCCAAGTCTCACTATTTTCCTCCGAGAAAACGGTTTGAAATATTACCGTTCACAAGATATGACCCAGAAGACCAGCGCTGCGTTTTTCTTTCTTTCTATCGTGCATTGGCGGGCTGCATTTTACATTCATCAAGCATATCGCGGTTTCTTCTAAAACTAGACTACTTACAAACCAGACGGTTAACCATTTGTTTAGGCTACAACTTTGTTCAGTCATGTTACCTCATTAGCAAGCTATAACTAACAACCTGGGGCGTGTTCAGCAGGACGCAATGTTTTTGGAACGTTCAGATAAGGAATAACGTCATCTCTATTCATGGCATTTCTGGTTGCAACGTTTGAGAACATTTTGCAATCAAACGTGGCCCTTGTAACACTACCAGTAGTCTATATGCAAACATTTGGTGGAACAGAAAGAAAGGAAAAGGGACTGCATACAATTTCACTAAATCCCTTTTTGTCTCTACACTATCTGAGTGGGTAAATAACTCCTCTGACTGGGTTAATAACCCCTCTATATCTGACTGGGTAAATAACACCTCTGACTGGGTAAATAACTCCTCTATAACTGACTGGGTAAATAACCCCTCTATATCTGACTGGGTTAATAACTCCTCTATATCTGGCTGGGTTAATAACCCCTCTATATCTTACTGGGTTAATAACTCCTCTATATCTGACTGGGTAAATAACACCTCTGACTGGGTAAATAACCCCTCTATATCTGACGGGGTTAATAACTCCTCTATATCTGACTGGGTGAATAACTCCTCTATATCTGACTGGGTAAATAACTCCTCTATATCTGACTGGGTTAATAACTCCTCTATATCTGACTGGGTAAATAACTCCTCTATATCTGGGTATATCTGGGGCGGCAGGGTAGCCTAGTGGTTAAAGCGTTGAACTAGTAACCGGAAGGTTGCGAGTTCAAACCCCCGAGCTGACAAGGTACAAATCTGTCGTTCTGCCCCTGAACAGGCAGTTAACCCACTGTTCCCAGGCCGTCATTGAAAATAAGAATTTGTTCTTAACTGACTTGCCTGGTTAAATAAAGGTAAAATAAAAAAATAAAAATAAAAATCTGACTGGGTAAATAACCCCTCTATATCTGACTGGGTAAATAACTCCTCTATATCTGACTGGGTAAATAACCCCTCTATATCTGACTGGGTTAATAACCCCTCTGACTGGGTAAATAACCCCTCTATATCTGACTGGGTAAATAACTCCTCTATATCTGACTGGGTAAATAACTCCTCTATATCTGACTGGGTAAATAACTCCTCTATATCTGACTGTGTAAATAACCCCTCTATACCTGACTGGGTAAATAACTCCTCTGACTGGGTTAATAACTACTCTATGTCTGACTGGGTAAATAACCCCTCTGACTGGTTAAATAACCCCTCTGACTGGGTAAATAACTCCTCTATATCTGACTGGGTAAATAACTCCTCTGTATCTGACTGGGTTAATAACTCCTCTATATCTGACTGGGTAAATAACCCCTCTATATCTGACTGGGTAAATAACCCCTCTATATCTAACTGGGTTAATTACTCCTCTGACTGGGTAAATAACTCCTCTATATCTGACTGGCTAAATAACCCCTCTGACTGGGTAAATAACCCCTCTATATCTGACTGGGTAAATAACCCCTCTATATCTGACTGGGTTAATAACCCCTCTATATCTGACTGGGTTAATAACTCCTCTATATCTGACTGGGTTAATAACTCCTCTATATCTGACTGGGTAAATAACCCCTCTATATCTGACTGGGTAAATAACTCCTCTATATCTGACTGGGTAAATAACTCCTCTATATCTGACTGGGTAAATAACTCATCTGACTGGGTAAATAACCCCTCTATATCTGACTGGGTAAATAACTCCTCTATATCTGACTGGGTAAATAACTCCTCTATATCTGACTGGGTTAATAACTCCTCTATATCTGACTGAGTAAATAACTCCTCTGACTGGGTAAATAACCCCTCTATATCTGACTGGGTAAATAACTCCTCTATATCTGACTGGGTAAATAACTCCTCTGACTGGGTTAATAACTCCTCTGACTGGGTTAATAACTCCTCTGACTGGGTTAATAACTCCTCTGACTGGGTTAATAACTCCTCCATATATGACTGGGTAAATAACTCCTCTATATCTGACTGGGTTAATAACTCCTCTATATCTGACTGGGTAAATAACCCCTCTATATCTGACTGAGTTAATAACTCATCTGACTGGGTTAATAACTCCTCTGACTGGGTTAATAACTCCTCTATATCTGACTGGGTAAATAACTCCTCTATATCTGACTGGGTAAATAACCCCTCTGGGTTAATAACAAAAGTTGTTTAGACGCCTCATTGTTAAGACTTGTTAAGGCTTGTTAAGGCTTGTTAAGGCTTGTTAAGACTTGTTAAGGCTTGTTAAGGCTTGTTAAGATGCTGTGAAGACGCCTCATTGTTAAGGCTTGTTAAGGCTTGTTAAGGCTTGTTAAGATGCTGTGAAGACGCCTCATTGTTAAGGCGTGTTAAGGCTTGTTAAGACTTGTTAAGACTTGTTAAGATGTTGTGAAGACGCCTCATTGTTAAGGCTTGTTAAGGCTTGTTAAGACTTGTTAAGACTTGTTAAGATGCTGTGAAGACGCCTCATTGTTAAGGCTTGTTAAGGCTTGTTAAGACTTGTTAATGCTTGTTAAGGCTTGTTAAGGCTTGTTAAGATGCTGTGAAGACGCCTCATTGTTAAGGCTTGTTAAGGCTTGTTAAGACTTGTTAAGATGCTGTGAAGACGCCTCATTGTTAAGGCTTGTTAAGGCTTGTTAAGACTTGTTAAGGCTTGTTAAGATGCTGTGAAGACGCCTCATTGTTAAGGCTTGTTAAGGCTTGTTAAGACTTGTTAAGATGCTGTGAAGACGCCTCATTGTTAAGGCTTGTTAAGGCTTGTTAAGACTTGTTAAGGCTTGTTAAGGCTTGTTAAGGCTTGTTAAGATGTGGGAAGACGCCTCATTGTTAAGGCTTGTTAAGATGTTGTGAAGACGCCTCATTGTTAAGGCTTGTTAAGGCTTGTTAAGACTTGTTAAGACTTGTTAAGATGCTGTGAAGACGCCTCATTGTTAAGGCTTGTTAAGGCTTGTTAAGACTTGTTAAGGCTTGATAAGATGCTGTGAAGACGCCTCATTGTTAAGGCTTGTTAAGGCTTGTTAAGACTTGTTAAGGCTTGTTAAGGCTTGTTAAGATGCCGTGAAGACGCCTCATTGTTAAGGCTTGTTAAGGCTTGTTAAGACTTGTTAAGATGCTGTGAAGACGCCTCATTGTTAAGGCTTGTTAAGGCTTGTTAAGACTTGTTAAGGCTTGTTAAGATGTTGTGAAGACGCCTCATTGTTAAGGCTTGTTAAGACTTGTTAAGATGCTGTGAAGACGCCTCATTGTTAAGGCTTGTTAAGGCTTGTTAAGGCCTTGCAGAACTACAAGGGTCATTCTCACAAGGTAAGTGGGGAGTGATACCGTTGTGAGAGCTTGAGATATACAGTAGTTGAAACAAAACATCAAGCTACACAACTGAATGGCAGCAGTGGTTTCATCAACGCTTTCATGTTAAGCGAAGCTGGGTAAGATAGGATATTCCTACGACCACCCTATCTTTATAATGCATTATAGGCACATTTGTAACATTTTATGAGCTACATGTACATGCATGAGGATGCAGTTCCAGTACCTCTCCTGTCCAGCCGTATCCCAGAGCTGGAGGTGAACTTTAAAGGTCTTCCCTGTGGTTCCATTGGGGCCCGACGCTGTGTACACCTGAAACACACATGGGCACATACAGGGTGAGGAACACACCCGACACACACAGGGTGAGGAACACACCCGACACACACAGGGTGAGGAACACACCCGACACACACAGGGTGAGGAACACACCCAACACATACAGGGTGAGAAACACACCGACACACACAGGGTGAGGAACACACACCCTGACACACACAGGGTGAGAAACACACACCGACACACACAGGGTGAGGAACACACACCCAACACACACAGGGTGAGGAACACTCACCGACACACACAGGGTGAGAAGCACACCCGACACACACAGGGTGAGGAACACACACCCTGACACACACAGGGTGAGAAACACACCCGACACACACAGGGTGAGAAGCACACCCGACACACACAGGGTGAGAAACACACACCCCGACACACACAGGGTGAGAAGCACACCCGACACACACAGGGTGAGGAACACACACCCTGACACACACAGGGTGAGAAGCACACCCGACACACACATGGTGAGAAGCACACACCCTGACACACACAGGGTGAGAAACACACACCCTGACACACACAGGGTGAGAAACACCCTGACACACACAGGGTGAGGAACACACACCCAACACACAAATCGACAGTTCTACGTTAGCTAAACCGCTAAATCTACAGATCTACGTTAGCTAAACCGCTAAATATACAGATCTATGTTAGCTAAACCGCTAAATCGACAGATCTACGTTAGCTAAGTCACTAAATCGACAGATCTACGTTAGCTAAGTCACTAAATCGACAGATCTACGTTAGCTAAGTCACTAAATTTACAGCGCTAAGCTACTCAGGCGCCTAGCTTTGTAAACAGAAAGGAAACAAACTGTGTTTAGACATCTCACTGGTACTGTTATCAGAAAAGGAACAACAGAGACTTTACTAAAACAGTATCATCCTGGGGAGGAAATTATTTGGCTGCAGAATCCAAAGAAAATACTGTAACAAAAACCAACATGAACAGATAAAACCAACATGAACAGATAAAACCAACATGAACAGATACAACAGACATGAACAGATACAATAAACATGCTCATAGTAAGTGAATGAGTAGCAGCGTTATAGGGACATGGGAGAATAGGAACATGGGAGAATAGGAACATGGGAGAATAGGAACATGGGAGAATAGGAACATGGGAGAATAGGGACATGGGAGAATAGGGACATGGGAGAATAGGAACATGGCAGGATAGGAACATGGGAGAATATGTACATGGGAGAATAGGTGCATGGGAGGATAGGAGCATGGGAGAATAGGTGCATGGGAGAATAGGTACATGGGAGAATAGGAACATGGGAGAATAGGTGCATGGGAGAATAGGAACATGGGAGAATAGGTGCATGGGAGAATAGGTACATGGGAGAATAGGAACATGGGAGAATTGGAACATGGGAGAATAGGTACATGGGAAAATAGATGCATGGGAGAATAGGTACATGGGAGAATAGGAACATGGGAGAATAGGTGCATGGGAGAATAGGTACATGGGAGAATAGGTGCATGGGAGAATAGGTACATGGGAGAATAGGTGCATGGGAGAATAGGTACATGGGATAATATGTGCATGGGAGAATAGGAGCATGGGAGAATAGGAACATGGGAGGATAGGAACATGGGAGAATAGGAGCATGGGAGAATATAAACATGGGACAATAGGAACATGGGAGGATAGGAACATGGGAGACTAGGAACATGATGGGAGAATAGGAACATGGTAGAATAGGAACATGGGAGAATAGGAACATGGGAGGATAGGAACATGGGAGAATAGGAACATGGGAGAATAGGTAAATGTTAGAATAGGTAAATGGGAGGATAGGAACATGGGAGGATAGGGACATGGGAGGATAGGGACATGGAAGAATAGGAACATGGGAGGATAGGAACATGGGAGGATAGGAACTGTGCAGTGGTGAGGGAAGGAAAATCGTAAGACTAAATATTGACTAAAATTCATTTTCTTTCCATTCGCCTACTTTTGGCCCTATGAGCACTAGAGATAGTAATAACATGCTTTAGTGACAACTAGCCCAGCGTTTCCCAAACTAGGTCCTCGGGACCCCAAAATAGTGCTTTTTTTTTAAATGTTATCCCCCCCTAACATTACACAGCTGATTGAAATTATCATAGCTTGATGATTAGTTGATTATGTTTTATTTATTTATTTATTTCACCTTTATTTAACCAGGTAGGCTAGTTGAGAACAAGTTCTCATTTACAACTGCGACCTGGCCAAGATAAAGCATAGCAGTGTGAACAGACAACACAGAGTTACACATGGAGTAAACAATAGACAAGTCAATGACACAGTAGAAAAAAAAGAGAGTCTATATACATTGTGTGCAAAAGGCATGAGGAGGTAGGAGAATAATTTCCATTTAGCAGATTAACACTGGAGTGATAAATGATCAGATGGTCATGTACAGATAGAGATACTGGTGTGCAAAAGAGCAGAAAAGTAAATAAATAAAAACAGTATGGGGATGAGGTAGGTAAATTGGGTGGGCTATTTTTTGTACAGCTGTATTTTGTACAGCTGCAGCGATCGGTTAGCTGCTCAGATAAGCAGATGTTTGAAGTTGGTGAGGGAGATAAAAGTCTCCAACTTCAGCGATTTTTGCAATTCGTTAGAATCGGCTGTGCAGTGTTAAGGCAGAGAAAAATAAAGTACACACCTTGGTGTTCCCGAGGACCAAGTTCGGGTATTTCGCATTCATGGACATTACAAAGATATTAGCATTTAGCGTTGCATATAATCAATGCGGTGCCTGTTCATTTATAATCAAATCTCAGCCTACTTCAACTTCGCCAAACGGATGATGATTTAACAAAAGCACATTCGCGAAAAAAACACAATCAATGTACAAATGTACCAAACCATAAACATCAATGCCTTTGTAACAGTACAAGTTTAGACCGTCCCCTCACCCATACCCGGGCGCGAACCAGGGACCTTCTGCACACATCAACAACTGACACCTACGAAGCGTCGTTACCCATCGCTCCACAAAAGCCGCGGCCCTTGCAGAGCAAGGGGAACTACTACTTCAAGGTCTCAGAGCAAGTGACGTCACTGATTGAAACGCTATTTAGCGCCCACGCTAACTAAGCTAGCCGTTTCACATCCGTTACACCTTTCTTAAAATCAATACACAGAAGTATATTTTTTGAAACCTGCATATTTAGTTAAATGAAATGCATGTTAGCAGGCAATATTAACTAGGCAAATTGTGTCACTTCAAGCAGAGTCAGGGTATATGCAGCAGTTTGGGCCGCCTGGCTCGTTGCGAACTCTGTGAAGACCATTTCTTTCTAACAAAAAACGTAATTCATTTGCCCGAAATTTACATAATTATGAAATAACATTGAAGGTTGTACAATGTAACAGGAATATTTAGACTTATGGATGCCACCCGTTAGATAAAATACGGAGCGGTTCCGTATTTCACTGAAATAATAAATGTTTTGTTTTTTAAATTATCGTTTCTGAATTTGACCATATTAATGACCTAAGGCACGTATTTCTGTGTGTTTATTATATTATAATTAAGTCTATGATTTGATATTTGATAGAGCAGTCTGACTGAGCGGTGGTAGGCAGCAGCAGGCTCGTAAGCATTCATTCAAACAGCACATTCCTGCGTTTGCCAGCAGCTCTTAGCAATGCTTGAAGCACAGCGCTGTTTATGACTTCAAGCCAATCAACTCCTGAGATTAGGCAGGCAATACTAAAGTGCCTATAAGAACATCCAATAGTCAAAGGAATATGAAATACAAATGGTATAGAAAGATAGAAATAGTCCTATAATTCCTATAATAACTACCTAAAACTTCTTAACTGGGAATATTGACGACTCATGTTAAAAGGAACCACCAGCTTTCATATGTTCTCATGTTCTGAGTAGGGAACTGAAACGTTAGCTTTTTTACATGTGTCGTGGAAATTTCCTCTATTTACCAAATCATGGGAGCAAACCACAACACAAGTCAGAGTTAGTTATCAAAGTCCATCTTTAATTATATGAGCTCTATCACAACCCTGTGACTCTCAGATCGATTCAGTGTCTAACCATGAATTCTCTGAGAGCCCCTTCCACATTTCAAATGAGGTCCTTTATAGCAAAGACACACACAGGATAAGACAGCATCGGCATAATTCATCGTTCAGCTTTGTCTCCTTACTCAAACCCCAGAACCATAAACCAACCCTCCATATCAACAGGCATTTATCAAATTGTCATTTAGATACAACCAACTCTAAATACAACCAATCCTGGACAAACTCACGGAGAGGATAGAATGATTCCAGACACTGCCATCCTCCTTTCCCCGATGGGAAAAGTAAGGACACAGACACAGTGGAGCAAAATATATGTTTACACATGATGATACTTTGACCTCTCCCCTCTCTCTAGCCCAAACAACTTAGTCTTGACATAGAACAGATACTGCAACCCTGCCACAGTATTATACAAAAATAACATTCTTGATGAGAAGTAATTTACAAACATATGATGAATATAAAACATCTCACATATGTTACCAACAAATTCTGATTCTTCCACAACACATGACACATATTGTACTTTTACTTTCTTCTCCAACACTGTGTTTTTGCATTATTTAAACCAAATTGAACATGTTTCATTATTTATTTGAGACTAAATTGATTTTATTTATGTATTATATAAAGTTAAAACAAAAGTGTTCATTGTTCATTCAATATTGTTGTCATTGTCATTATTGCAAAAATAGCAATAAAAATCAGCCGATTAATCCGAATCCAATAATCGGTATCGGTATCGGCTTTGAAAAATCATAATCGGTCGACCTCTAGTTAGAACCCATATGCTGTGGTCTGTGTCTGTCTGCAGGAGATGCATCAATGAGCTATCATCAAGCCATCACTGAGGTACTGTATGCAAAAGCAGCGTCATTATCCACTTTGCTTCTGCGTCACAGGATACAGTCTCATTGGTGGTCCTACTGGTTGTATACCAGATTAAGTCTCATTGGTGGTCCTACTGGTTGTATACCAGATTAAGTCTCATTGGTGGTCCTACTGGTTGATCTACCCTTCCCCTCCTCTCAGAGGTTTATCTTCTCCCATTAATTCAACTATACAGCTACCCTTCCCCTCCTCTCAGAGGTTTATCTTCTCCCATTAATTCAACTATACAGCTACCCTTCCTCTCCTCTCCCCTGACCATCTCTAAACAGCCCAGTAACTCAGTTTAACACGGATGAATCTTAGAGAAAGCGACTGGCTGCAAACCGATTCTCCACGCTCCACCCTCCCTGCCCTAAAACAGCAACCTCTCGTTTTGAAAAAGGCATAGATATGTCAGAAACATTTATTATACTGTCGAAATTGACTATAAAGTGTACATAGGATAATTCTGGTCATAAAGTCAGTCTCGTCCAAAAATGAGAGTTGTGAGATAGGAAAAAATGTTATGCAATGTAATGAAGAGTAGCGTAACTTAATGAAGAGTACCGTAACTTAATGAAGAGTACCGTAATGTAATGAAGAGTACCGTAATGTAATGAAGAGTACCGTAATGTAATGAAGAGTACCGTAACTTAATGAAGAGTACCGTAATGTAATGAAGAGTACCGTAATGTAATGAAGAGTACCGTAATGTAATGAAGAGTACCGTAACTTAATGAAGGGTACCGTCATGTAATGAAGAGTACCGTAACTTAATGAAGAGTACCGTAATGTAATGAAGAGTACCGTAACTTAATGAAGAGTACCGTCATGTAATGAAGAGTACCGTAACTTAATGAAGAGTACCGTAATGTAATGAAGAGTACCGTAATGTAATGAAGAGTACCGTAACTTAATGAAGAGTACCGTAACATAATGAAGAGTACCGTCATGTAATGAAGAGTACCGTAATGTAATGAAGAGTACCGTAACTTAATGAAGAGTACCGTAATGTAATGAAGAGTACCGTAACTTAATGAAGAGTACCGTCATGTAATGAAGAGTACCGTAATGTAATGAAGAGTACCGTCATGTAATGAAGAGTACCGTAACTTAATGAAGAGTACCTTAATGTAATGAAGAGTACCGTAATGTAATGAAGAGTACCGTAACATAATGAAGAGTACCGTCATGTAATGAAGAGTACCGTAACTTAATGAAGAGTACCGTAATGTAATGAAGAGCACCGTAACTTAATGAAGAGTACCGTCATGTAATGAAGAGTACCGTCATGTAATGAAGAGTACCGTAATGTAATGAAGAGTACCGTAATGTAATGAAGAGTACCGTAACTTAATGAAGAGTACCGTAATGTAATGAAGAGTACCGTAATGTAATGAAGAGTACCGTAACTTAATGAAGAGTACCGTAACATAATGAAGAGTACCGTCATGTAATGAAGAGTACCGTAATGTAATGAAGAGTACCGTAACTTAATGAAGAGTACCGTAATGTAATGAAGAGTACCGTAACTTAATGAAGAGTACCGTAATGTAATGAGGAGTACCGTAACTTAATGAAGAGTACCGTCATGTAATGAAGAGTACCGTAATGTAATGAAGAGTACCGTAACTTAATGAAGAGTACCGTACTGTAATGAAGAGTACCGTAACTTAATGAAGAGTACCGTCATGTAATGAAGAGTACCGTAATGTAATGAAGAGTACCGTAACTTAATGAAGAGTACCGTAATGTAATGAAGAGTACCGTAACTTAATGAAGAGTACCGTCATGTAATGAAGAGTACCGTAATGTAATGAAGAGTACCGTAACTTAATGAAGAGTACCGTAATGTAATGAAGAGTACCGTAACTTAATGAAGAGTACCGTAATGTAATGAAGAGTACCGTAATGTAATGAAGAGTACCGTAACTTAATTAATGAAGAGTACCGTAATGTAATGAAGAGTACCGTAATGTAATGAAGCGTACCGTAACTTAATGAAGAGTACCGTAATGTAATGAAGAGTACCGTAACTTAATGAAGAGTACCGTAATGTAATGAAGAGTACCGTAACTTAATGAAGAGTACCGTAATGTAATGAAGAGTACCGTAACATAATGTAATGAAGAGTACCGTAACGTTATGAAGAGTACCGTAACATAATGAAGAGTACCGTAATGTAATGAAGAGTACCGTAATGTAATGAAGAGTACTACCCATAGTCTATATAATGGCTACCCATAGTCTATATAATGGCTACCCATAGTCTATATAATGGCTACCCATAGTCTATATAATGGCTACCCATAGTCTATATAATGACTACCCATAGTCTATATAATGGCTACCCATAGTCTATATAATGACTACCCATAGTCTATATAATGACTACCCATAGTCTATATAATGACTACCCATAGTCTATATAATGACTACCCATAGTCTATATAATGACTACCCATAGTCTATATAATGACTACCCATAGTCTATATAATGACTACCCATAGTCTATATAATGACTTCCCATACCCAGAGTCTATATAATGGCTACCCATTGTCTACATAATAACTACCCATTGTCTACATAATGACTACCCATAGTCTATGTAATGACCACCCATAGTCTATATAATGGCTACCCATTGTCTACAGAATGACTACCCATAGCCTATGTAATGACTACCCATAGTCTATGTAATGACTACCCATAGCCTATAACAGAGAATAGAGTGGAATATCTCTGTGAGCTTCCTGCAAAATGAGGTTTATGACACAAGACAACATATTGTTTAACCAGATAGGTCCTGTGGGTTTAAATACTCCTGATAGTGAAGCCTGTACCCTGAAGCCTGTTCCCAGTAGCTGATGTTGTCAGCTCAGCGACCATTAATTCTAGTCTGTAGTCTGTAGACTCTAGTCTGTAGCCTCTAGTCTGTAGCTTGTAGCCTCTAGCCTGTAGTCTGTAGTCTGTAGTCTGTAGCCTGTAGTCTGTAGCCTGTAGTCTGTAGCCTGTAGTCTGTAGCCTGTAGCCTGCAGCTTGTTGCCTCTAGCCTGTAGTCTGTAGCCTGTAGCCTCTAGCCTGCAGCCTGTGGCCTGAAGCCTGGTGCATCTAGCCTGAAGCCTGTAGCCTGTGGCCTGAAGCCTGGTGCCTCTAGCCTGAAGCCTGGTGCCTCTAGCCTGAAGCCTGTATTCTGTGGCCTTAAGCCTGGTGCCTCTAGCCTGAAGCCTGGTGCCTATAGCCTGAAGCCTGGTGCCTCTAGCCTGGTGCCTCTAGCCCGAAGCCTGGTGCCTCTAGCCTGAAGCCTGGTGCCTCTAGCCTGAAGCCTGGTGCCTCTAGCCTGAAGCCTGTACCCTGAAGCCTGTTCCCAGTAGCTGATGTTGTCAGCTCAGAGACCATGAATTCTAAAATACACAGTGGATAGTGGAATGAGGCTGATCAAAATGAGCAACTGTAGGAAACTACGTGAATTCTATTATGCTTACTGTATGAAATTAAAGTGAGCATTCAGACCAGCCTTACTGACTGAACTATTCAGACCAGCCTTACTGACTGAACTATTCAGACCAGCCTTACTGACTGAACTATTCAGACCAGCCTTACTGACTGAACTATTCAGACCAGTCTTACTGACTGAACTATTCAGACCAGTCTTACTGACTGAACTATTCTGATCAGCCTTACTGACTGAACTATTCAGACCAGCCTTACTGACTGAACTATTCAGACCAGCCTTACTGACTGAACTATTCAGACCAGCCTTACTGACTGAACTATTCAGACCAGTCTTACTGACTGAACTATTCAGACCAGTCTTACTGACTGAACTATTCTGATCAGCCTTACTGACTGAACTATTCAGACCAGCCTTACTGACTGAACTATTCAGACCAGCCTTACTGACTGAACTATTCTGATCAGCCTTACTGACTGAACTATTCAGACCAGCCTTACTGACTGAACTATTCAGACCAGCCTTACTGACTGAACTATTCAAATCAAATCAAATGTATTTATATAGCCCTTCGTACATCAGCTGATATCTCAAAGTGCTGTACAGAAACCCAGCCTAAAACCCCAAACAGCAAGCAATGCAGGTGTAGAAGCACGGTGGTTAGGAAAAACTCCCTAGAAAGGCCAAAACCTAGGAAGAAACATAGAGAGGAACCAGGCTATATGGGGTGGCCAGTCCTCTTCTGGCTGTGCCGGGTGGAGATTGTAACAAGACCAGCCTTACTGACTGAACTATTCAGACCAGCCTTACTGACTGAACTATTCAGACCAGTCTTACTGACTGAACTATTCAGATCGGCCTTACTGATTGAGCTAAACTACATGAGGATACTCACCACTCTCTTTACTTTTGTTGACAGAGGAAGGAAGGAAGGAAGGAAGGAAGGAAGGAAGGAAGGAAAGGAAAGGAGGATACACACCACTCTTTTGTGTGTGTGTGTGTGTGTGTGTGTGTGTGTGTGTGTGTGTGTGTGTGTGTGTAGCGTTACTCACCACTCTCTTTTCCCTGAAGTCTATTCCCACTGTGGTGATGAACTTGGGGTTGAACTTGTTGTCCGTGTATCTATAGATGAAAGTGGTATTAATATAATTTGTCTGTGTAAGATACGATAAGATAGTACTTTATTAATCCCCTGAAGGATTTGTTTTTACCAGCCGATACATACATTACCATCCATACATTACCATTAATACATACATTACCATTAATACATACATTACCAATAATACATACATTACCATTAATACATACATTACCAATAATACATACATTACCATTAATACATACATTACCATTAATACATACATTAATACATACATTACCATTAATACATACATGACCAATAATACATACATTACCATTAATACATACATTACCATTAATACATACATTACCATTAATTAATACATTACCAATAGTACAGAAATGACCAATAATAGATACATTACCATTAATACATACATTAATACATACATTACCATTAATGCATACATTACCATTAATACATTACCATTAATACATACATTACCAATAATACATACATTACCATTAATACATAACCAATAATACATACATTACCATTAATACATACATTAATACATACATTACCATTAATACATGCATTACCATTAATACATACATGACCAATAATACATACATTACCATGAATTAATACATTACCAATAGTACAGAAATGACCAATAATACATACATTACCATTAATACATACATTACCATTAATACATACATTACCATTAATACATACATTACCATTCATACATACATTACCATTCATACATACATTACAACTAATGCATACATTACCATTAATACATACATTACCATTCATACATAAATGACCATTCATACATACATACATTACCATTCATACATACATGACCATTAATACATACATTGCCATTAATACATACATTACCAATAATACATACTTTACCATTAATATATACATTACCATTAATACGTACATTACCAATAAATACATAGCATAGCAAATACAAACATTACCATGAATACATACATTACCATTAATACATACATTACCATTAATACGTGCATTGCCATTAATACATACATTACCATTAATACATACATTACCATTAATACATACATTACCATTAATACGTACATTACCATTAATATGTACATTACCATTCAGACATAGCAAATACATACATTACCATTAATACATACACTACCATTAATGCATTCATTACCATTAATATGTACATTACCATTAATATGTACATTACCATTCATACCTAGCAAATACACACACAGCACATCACCAATGCATATTCAAAGAAAGGTGCTCATGGAAGTACTTGTATAGAAAGGTAATGTAATCATATATACACAGTACGAGTCAAAAGTTTGGACACACCTACTTATTCCAGGGTTTTTCTTTATTTTTAGCTATTTTCTGCTTTGTAGAATAATAGTGAAGACATCAAAACTATGAAATAACACATATGGAATCATGTAGTAACCAAAAAAGTGTTAAACACATCATAATATATTTTAGATTTTAGATTTTTTTAAGTTGCCACCCTTTGCCTCCACGACAGCTTTGCACACTCTTGGCATTCTCTCAACCAGCTTCAACTTGAATGCTTTTCCAACAGTCTTGAAGGAGTTCCCACATATGCTGAGAAGTTGTTGGCTGCTTTTCCTTCACTCTACAGTTCAACTCATCCCAAACCATCTCAATTGTGTTGAGGTTGGGTGATTGTGGAGGCCAGGTCATCTGATACAGCGCTCCATCACTCTCCTTGGTCAAATAGCGCTTACACAGCTTGGAGGGGTGTTTTGGGTCATTGTCCTGTGGAAAATACACTAAGTGCAAACTAGATGGGATGGCGTATCGCTGCAGAACGCTGTGGTGGCCAGGAAGAAGAAGAGGCCTGCTTGGGACAAGAAACACGAGCAATGGACAGTAGACCAGAGGAAATATGTATTTTGGTCTGATGAGCCCAAATTTGAGATGTTTGGTTCCAACCGCCGTGTCTTTGTGAGATGCAGAGTAGGTGTACGGATGATCTCCACATGTGTGTTTCCCACCGTGAAGCATGGAGGTGGTGGTGTGATGGTGTGGGGATGCTTTGTTGGTGACACTGTCGGGGATTTATTTAGAATTCAAGACACACTTAACCAGCATGGTGTCCTTTAGTAGTGTTTTTTTTGTGTGCAATATTTCAACCATGAAGGCCTGATTCACACAGTCTCCTCTGAACAGTTGATTTTGAGATGTGTCTGTTACTTTAACTCGTTGAAGCATTTACTTGGGCTGCAATTTCTGAGGCTGGTAACTCTAATGAACTTATTCTCTGCGGCGGTCCTCATGAGAGACAGTTTCATCATAGCGCTAGATGTTTTATTTGCAGCTGCACTTGAAGAAACTTTCAAAGTTCTTGACTGACCTTCATGTCTTAAAGTAATGATGGACTGTCGTTATATATGTTGTTATACAGTGGGGCAAAAAAGTATTTAGTCAACCACCAATTGTGCAAGTTCTCCCACTTAAAAAGATGATAGAGGCCTGTAATTTTCATCATCGGTACACTTCAACTATGACAGACAAAATGAGGGAAACAAATCCAGAAAATCACATTGTTGTCACGCCCTGACCATAGTTTACTTTGTATTTTCTATGTTTTGATTGGTCAGGGTGTGATCTGAGTGGGCATTCTATGTTACATGTCTAGTTTGTCTAGTTCTATGTTCGGCCTGATATGGTTCTCAATCAGAGGCAGGTGTTCGTCATTGTCTCTGATTGGGAACCATATTTAGGTAGCCTGGGTTTCACTGTGTGTTTGTGGGTGATTGTTCCTGTCTATGTGTTTTCACCAGATAGGCTGTTTAGGTTTTCGTTACGTTTATTGTTTTTGTACTGATTCGTGTTTAACGTTTGTTCATTAAAACATGGATCGCAATCTACACGCTGCATTTTGGTCCGACTATCCTTCTCACGAAGAAAACCGTTACAGAATCACCCACCACAAAAGGACCAAGCAGCGTGTCAACAGGCAGGAGCAGCGCGAGGAGACGCGCAATAAGGATTTCTGGACATGGGAGGAAATCCTCGACGGGAGAGGACCCTGGGCTAAACCAGGGGAGTGTAGCCGCACTAAGGTGCAGCGGGAGAAGAAACAACAGGAACAGCCCAAGGAGGAGTACAGTATGGAGTATACTACTTGGGAGGAGATCGACAGGTGGGCGGCCGACCCAGGGAGAGTGCCGGAGCCCGCCTGGGATTCGCTGGAGCAGTGCGAGGAAGGTTACCGTAGAATGGAGGCGGTGAAAGCAGAGAGGCGCTGGTATGAGAAGGCAGCTCGGCGACGCGGATGGAAGCTTGAGAGGCAGCCCCAAAAATTTCTTGGGGGGGGGCTAACAGGGAGTATGGCTATGCCAGGTAGGAGACCTGGGCAGACTCCCTGTGCTTACCGGGGGGCTAGAGAGACCGGACAGGCACCGTGTTATGCAGTGGTGCGCACGGTGTCTCCAGTGCGGGTGCATAGCCCGGTGCGGTATATTCCAGCTCCGCGTGTCTGCCGGGCTAGATTGAGCGTCGAGCCTAATGCCATGAAGCCGGCTCTACGCAGCTGGTCCCCAGTGCGTCTCCTTGGGCCGGTTTACATGGCACCAGCCTTGCGCTCGGTGTCTCCGGTTCGCCTGCATAGTCCAGTGCGGGCTATTCCACCTCGCCGCACTGGCAGGGCGACCGTGAGCATTCAACCAGGGAAGGTTGGGCAGGCTCGGTGCTCAAGAGCTCCAGTGCGCCTGCACGGTCCGGTTTTTCCAGTACCACCTCCACACCCCAGCCCTCCGGTAGCAGCTCCCCGCACCAGGCTTCCTGTGCGTGTCCTCGGCCCAGTACCACCAGTGCCAGCACCACGCATCAGGCCTACAGTGCGCCTCGCCTGTCCAGCGCTGTCGGAGCCCTCCTCCTCTCCAGCGTTGTCGGAGTCTCCCGCCTGTTTAGCGCTGTTAGAGCCTTCCTTCTCTACAGCGCTGCCGGAGTCTCCCGCCTGTTCAGAACTGCCAGTTAGCATAGAGCTGCCAGTTAGCATAGAGCTGCCAGTTAGCATAGAGCTGCCAGTTAGCATAGAGCTGCCAGTTAGCATAGAGCTGCCAGTTAGCATAGAGCTGCCAGTTAGCTTAGAGCTGCCAGTTAGCAAGGAGCTGCCAGTCTGCATGGAGCTGCCAGTCTGCAAGGAGCCGCCAGAGCTGCCAGTCTGCAGGATGCCGCCAAAGCTGCCAGTCTGCAAGGAGCCGCCAGAGCTGCCAGTCTGCAAGGAGCCGCCAGAGCTGCCAGTTAGCATGGAGCAGCCAGGGCCGCCAGTCAGCATGGAGCAGCCAGGGCCGCCAGTCAGCATGGAGCAGCCAGGGCCGCCAGTCAGCATGGAGCAGCCAGTCAGCATGGAGCAGCCAGTCAGCATGGAGCAGCCAGAGCAGCCAGTCAGCATGGAGCAGCCAGAGCTGCCAGTCAGCATGGAGCAGCCAGTCAGCATGGAGCAGCCAGAGCTACCAGTCATCATGGAGCAGCCAGAGCAGTCTGCCAGCATGGAGCAGCCAGAGCTGTCAGTCAGCATGGAGCAGCCAGAGCAGCCAGTCTGTGTCGACCAGTCTCTTCCAGATCTGCCAGTCGTCCAGACTCTTCCAGATCTGCCAGTCGTCCAGACTCTTCCAGATCTGCCAGTCGACCAGACTCTTCCAGATCTGCCAGTCGACCAGACTCTTCCAGATCTGCCAGTCGACCAGACTCTTCCAGATCTGCCAGTCGACCAGACTCTTCCAGATCTGCCAGTCGACCAGACTCTTCCAGATCTGCCAGTCGACCAGACTCTTCCAGATCTGCCAGTCGACCAGACTCTTCCAGATCTGCCAGTCGACCAGACTCTTCCAGATCTGCCAGTCGACCAGACTCTTCCAGATCTGCCAGTCGACCAGACTCTTCCAGATCTGCCAGTCGACCAGACTCTTCCAGATCTGCCAGTCGACCAGACTCTTCCAGATCTGCCAGTCGACCAGACTCTTCCAGATCTGCCAGTCGACCAGACTCTCCCAGATCTGCCAGTCGTCCAGACTCTCTCAGATCTGCCAGTCGTCCAGACTCTCCCAGATCTGCCAGTCGTCCAGATTCTCCCAGATCTGCCAGTCGTCCAGATTCTCCCAGATCTGCCAGTCGTCCAGATTCTCCCAGATCTGCCAGTCGTCCAGATTCTCCCAGATCCGCCAGTCAGCCAGGATCTTCCAGAACCGCCAGCCAGCCAGGATCTGCCGGATCTAACCACCTGCCTGAGCTTCTTCTCAGTGCTGAGCTTCTTCTCAGTGCTGAGCTTCTTCTCAGTGCTGAGCTTCCTCTCAGGGCTGAGCTTCCTCTCAGGGCTGAGCTACCCATCTGTCCCGAGTTACCTCTGTCCCGAGCTGTCCCTCTGTCCCATGTTATCATTGTGGTGGGTAACCTATTTAGGGACGTTTAGGAGGGGGATTAAAACTGTCATGGAGTGGGGTCCACGTCCAGCGCCAGAGCCGCCACCGCGGACAGATGCCCACCCAGACCCTCCCCTATAGGTTCAGGTTTTGCGGCCGGAGTCCGCACCTTGGGGGGGGGGTACTGTCACGCCCTGACCATAGTTTACTTTGTATTTTCTATGTTTTGATTGGTCAGGGTGTGATCTGAGTGGGCATTCTATGTTACATGTCTAGTTTGTCTAGTTCTATGTTCGGCCTGATATGGTTCTCAATCAGAGGCAGGTGTTCGTCATTGTCTCTGATTGGGAACCATATTTAGGTAGCCTGGGTTTCACTGTGTGTTTGTGGGTGATTGTTCCTGTCTATGTGTTTTCACCAGATAGGCTGTTTAGGTTTTCGTTACGTTTATTGTTTTTGTACTGATTCGTGTTTAACGTTTGTTCATTAAAACATGGATCGCAATCTACACGCTGCATTTTGGTCCGACTATCCTTCTCACGAAGAAAACCGTTACAATTGTAGGGTTTTTTATGAATTTATTTGCAAATTATGGTGGAGAAAAAGTATTTGGTCACCTCCAAACAAGCAAGATTTCTGGCTCTCACAGACCTGTAACTTCTTCTTTAAGAGGCTCCTCTAAGAGGCTCTCCCTCGATCTGGGGCTCCATGCAAGATCTCACCCCGTGGGGTCAAAATAATCACAAGAACGGTGAGCAAAAATCCCAGAACCACACAGGGGGACCTAGTGAATGACCTGCAGAGAGCTGGGACCAAAGTAACAAAGCCTACCATCAGCAAGGGAAGATGAATTGAATTGAATTGAAGATTCATTTAAGATGAAACGTGGCTGGGTCTTTCAGCATGACAATGATCCCAAACACACGAAGGAGTGGCTTCATAAGAAGCATTTCAAGGTCCTGGAGTGGTCTAGCCAGTCTCCAGATCGCAACCCCATAGAAAATCTTTGGAGGGAGTTGAAAGTCCGTGTTGCCCAGCAACAGCCCCAAAACATCACTGCCCTAGAGGAGATCTGCATGGAGGAATGGGCCAAAATACCAGTAACAGTGTGTGAAAACCCTGTGAAGACTTACAGAAAACGTTTGACCTCTGTCATTGCCAACAAAGGGTATATAACAAAGTAGTGAGATAAACTTTTGTTATTGACCAAATACTTATTTTCCACCATAATTTGCAAATAAATTCATTAAAAATCCTATAATGTGATTTTCTGGATTTTTTTTCTCATTTTGTCTGTCATATTTGAAGTGTACCTATGATGAAAATTACAGGCCTCTCTCGTCTTTTTAAGTGGGAGAACTTGCACAATTGGTGGCTGACTAAATACTTTTTTGCCCCCACTGTACATGGTGTACCTGGGGTGAAATGTAGTTTTCCTTGAGTCCCCCAGAGCATAGAATAAATCTATATTGCCTTCAGAAAGTATTCACACCCCTTGACTTTTCCCACATTTTGTTGGATTGGATTAAATAGTAATTATTTTGTCAATGATCTACATAAAATACTCATGTCAAAGTGGAAGAATTTTTTTTACATTTGTAACTAAAAATATGAAAAAATAAAAGAGTAATATCTTGAATAGATAAGTATTCAACCCCCTGAGTCACTAGATGTTAGAAATCACCTTCAGGAGCAATTACAGGTGTGAGTCTTTCTGGGTAAGTCTCTAAGAGCGATTACAGCTGTGAGTCTTTCTGGGTAAGTCTCTAAGAACGATTACAGCTGTGAGTCTTTCTGGGTAAGTCTCTAAGAGCGATTACAGCTGTGAGTCTTTCTGGGTAAGTCTCTAAGAGCGATTACAGCTGTGAATCTTTCTGGGTAAGTCTCTAAGAGCGATTACAGCTGTGAGTCTTTCTGGGTAAGTCTCTAAGAGCGATTACAGCTGTTAGTCTTTCTGGGTAAGTCTCTAAGAGTGATTACAGCTGTGAGTCTTTCTGGGTAAGTCTCTAAGAGCGATTACAGCTGTGAGTCTTTCTGGGTAAGTCTCTAAGAGTGATTACAGCTGTGAGTCTTTCTGGGTAAGTCTCTAAGAGCGATTACAGCTGTGAGTCTTTCTGGGTAAGTCTCTAAGAGCGATTACAGCTGTGAGTCTTTCTGGGTAAGTCTCTAAGAGTGATTACAGCTGTGAGTCTTTCTGGGTAAGTCTCTAAGAGCGATTACAGCTGTGAGTCTTTCTGGGTAAGTCTCTAAGAGCGATTACAGCTGTGAGTCTTTCTGGGTAAGTCTCTAAGAGCGATTACAGCTGTGAGTCTTTCTGGGTAAGTCTCTACGAGCAATTACAGCTGTGAGTCTTTCTGGGTAAGTCTCTAAGAGCGATTACAGCTGTGAGTCTTTCTGGGTAAGTCTCTAAGAGCGATTACAGCTGTGAGTCTTTCTGGGTAAGTCTCTAAGAGCGATTACAGCTGTGACTCTTTCTGGGTAAGTCTCTAAGAGTGATTACAGCTGTGAGTCTTTCTGGGTAAGTCTCTAAGAGTGATTACAGTTGTGAGTCTTTCTGGGTAAGTCTCTAAGAGCAATTACAGCTGTGAGTCTTTCTGGGTAAGTCTCTAAGAGCGATTACAGCTGTGAGTCTTTCTGGGTAAGTCTCTAAGAGCAATTACAGCTGTGAGTCTTTCTGGGTAAGTCTCTAAGAGCAATTGCAGCTGTGAGTCTTTCTGGGTAGGTCTCTAAGAACGATTACAGCTGTGAGTCTTTCTGGGTAAGTCTCTAAGAGCGATTACAGCTGTGAGTCTTTCTGGGTAAGTCTCTAAGAGCGATTACAGTTGTGAGTCTTTCTGGGTAAGTCTCTAAGAGCAATTACAGCTGTGAGTCTTTCTGGGTAAGTCTCTAAGAGCGATTACAGCTGTGAATCTTTCTGGGTAAGTCTCTAAGAGCGATTACATCTGTGAGTCTTTCTGGGTAAGTCTCTAAGAGCAATTGCAGCTGTGAGTCTTTCTGGGTAAGTCTCTAAGAGCGATTACAGCTGTGAGTCTTTCTGGGTAAGTCTCTAGGGGGTCTGCCGGTCGCGGCAGGCTGCGACAGAGCCTGGACTATATTAAATGTCTGTTTTTACTCATCTACCAACAGGTCTTCTTCTTCGCGAGGTAATGGAAAACCTCTCTGGTCTTTGTGGTTGAATCTGTGTTTGAAAGAGAGCCTGGACTCAAACCAGGATCTCTAGTGGAACAGCTAAGACTGCGATGCAGAGCCGTAGACCACTGCACCACTCGGGAAGGACCCAGCTTTTCATTTTTTAAATGAATTTGTCAATTTCTAAAAACACAATTCCATTTTGACATTATGGGGTATTGTGTGTAGGCCAGTGACACAACAGCTCAATATAATACATCTAAAATTCAGGCTGTAACACAACAACATGTGGAAAAAGTCCAGCTCTTTAAATACTTTCTGAATGCAGTGTAATAAATCTACAATATAACTATTATAGTGTAATAAATCTACAATATAACTATTATAGTGTAATAAATATATAATATAACTATTATAGTGTAATAAATATATAATATAACTATTATAGTGTAATAAATCTACAATATAACTATTATAGTGTAATACATATATAATATAACTATTATAGTGTAATAAATATATAATATAACTATTATAGTGTAATAAATATATAATATAACTATTATAGTGTAATAAATCTACAATATAACTATTATAGTGTAATAAATATATAATATAACTATTATAGTGTAATAAATATATAACTATTATAGTATAATACATATATAATATAACTATTATAGTGTAATAAATATATAACTATTATAGTATAATACATATATAATCTAACTATTATAGTATAATACATATATAATATAACTATTATAGTATAATACATATATAATCTAACTATTATAGTGTAATAAATATATAATATAACTATTATAGTGTAATACATATATAATATAACTATTATAGTGTAATAAATATATAATATAACTATTATAGTGTAATAAATATATAACTATTATAGTATAATACATATATAATATAACTATTATAGTGTAATAAATATATAACTATTATAGTATAATACATATATAATATAACTATTATAGTATAATACATATATAATATAACTATTATAGTATAATAAATATAATCTAACTATTATAGTAT
Source organism: Oncorhynchus mykiss (assembly GCF_057628025.1). Lineage (NCBI taxonomy): Eukaryota > Metazoa > Chordata > Actinopteri > Salmoniformes > Salmonidae > Oncorhynchus > Oncorhynchus mykiss. The sequence goes on along the minus strand of NC_143033.1, from coordinate 6,246,334 downwards.
AATACATATATAATCTAACTATTATAGTATAATACATATATAATATAACTATTATAGTATAATACATATATAATCTAACTATTATAGTATAATACATATATAATATAACTATTATAGTATAATACATATATAATCTAACTATTATAGTATAATACATATATAATATAACTATTATAGTATAATACATATATAATCTAACTATTATAGTATAATACATATATAATATAACTATTATAGTATAATACATATATAATATAACTATTATAGTATAATACATATATAATCTAACTATTATAGTATAATACATATATAATATAACTATTATAGTATAATACATATATAATATAACTATTATAGTATAATACATATATAATCTAACTATTATAGTATAATACATATATAATATAACTATTATAGTATAATACATATATAATATAACTATTATAGTATAATACATATATAATCTAACTATTATAGTATAATACATATATAATATAACTATTATAGTATAATACATATATAATATAACTATTATAGTATAATACATATATAATATAACTATTATAGTATAATACATATATAATTATTATAGTATAATAAATATATAATCTAACTATTATAGTATAATACATATATAATATAACTATTATAGTATAACTAGTTGTGTGTGTACCTGTATAGAAAGGTAGTTTTCCCTACTCCAGAGTCCCCCAGAGCCAGGAGCTTGATGAGGTAATCATAGTCCCCATCAGTCATAGTGTTGACTGCGCTGAACCTGGAGTAAACAAAACAAACAAACATCAATTAGTCATTTGAAGAGCCTTTGGTATGACTCGACTGGGAATTGAACCCATAACCTTCCAATCTCAGGACAGACACCTTAACCACAAGGCCACTGAGTGACTGCCAATTCATTCCAACGCCTCAAAGACAAACATTCACTTACAGGTTGGGGAAAAAAAAACAAACAAAGAGAACTGGCCTGGTATCAGTAAAGGTTTGTCAAACAGACCGAAGCGAAACATAAACAGTCTCGAAAAGGCCCAAAGCGAAATAACCTGACCCCCCCCAAAAAAAACCCATGCCTCATAATAACCAACAGAACTTTATTTGATCCAATGAAATCTAAGAGACGAGAGGACCAAACTAGACCAAACCAGCTCCAGTCAGAGAAAAACAGTAACCGAACTAATGCAATGTAGTCATCTCATTTCCTGTTAACAGTTTGACCTCGGGTCTAGTTCATTTCTCACGTTAGATCATAAAAACATGCCCAACTACCATGTCACGAGAGGCAGAGTTCAGCCTCAAACTAAATCACATGTGGCTCCTTACAGAGCACGCCCGCCACCACGTGATTGGTTATTTATAGGAGACAATTAGCATTCCTGTTATACAGTATGTGTGAACAGTCGTTTTGCTGTAGGCTATGTGAGGAAACTGAAGCAGCGAAATGAAAGAAAAGAGCTGTCTGATGTCAGGCCGGACGAGACATTCCTTTAGACTTCCAACACTTAAAAGGTTCAATGCAGCTATTGTTTTTATCTCAATAACAAATCATTTCTGGGTAACAATTAAGTACCTTACTGTGATTATTTTAAATCACAATTTATTTTTAAAAAAATGGCTTGTTAATTAAGCAAATTAATTTCTCGAGGAATCATTTTTCTAGGACCGTGGGAATGGTCTGAGTGGGAAAACTGAAAACTAGCTGTTATTGGCAGAGATGTTTGGAACTCTCTTTCTCATTGGTCCATTAACTCATTTGACCTGCCTGGTGATGTCACCAGGCAGGTCAAAACTCCATCCAAACCAAAACAGGCTGAAACTTCTGGCTGTCTTTCCAAATAGGTCTTACACCAACAGGGCATTATCCCTGTTCCCAAGAAAGCAAAGGTAACTGAGCTAAATGACTATCGCCCCATAGCACTCACTTCTGTCATCATGAAGTGCTTTGAGAGGCTAGTTAAGGATCATATAACCTCTACCTTACCTGACAACCTAGCCCCACTTCAATTTGCTTACCGCAGCAATATGTCCCCAGTTGATGCAATCTCAACCACACTGCAACACTGCCCTGACCCATCTGGACAAGAGGAATACCTATGTAAGAATGCTGTTCATCGACTACAGCTCAACATTCAACACCATAGTACCCTCCAAGCTCATCATTAAGCTTGAGACCCTGGGTCTCAACCCCACCCTGTGCAACTGGAGTCCTGGACCTCCTGACGGGCTGCCCCCAGGTGGTGAAGGTAGGAAACAACATCTCCACTTCGCTGATCCTCAACACTGGGACCCCACAAGGGTGCGTGCTCAGCGCCCTCCTGTACTCCCTGTTCACCCACGACTGTGTGGCCATGCACGCCTCCAACTGAATCATCAAGTTTGCAGACGACACTACAGTAGTGGGCTTGATTGCCAACAACGGCAAGACAGCCTTCAGGGAGGAGGTGAGGGCTCTGGGAGTGTGATGACAGGAAAATAACCTCACACTCGACGTCAACAAAACAAAAGAGATGATTGTGGACTTCAGGAAACAGCAGAGGGAGCAGCACCCGATCCACATCGACGGGACACCAGTGGAGAAGGTGGACAGTTTTAAGTTCCTCGGCGTACACATCACTGACAAACTGAAATGGTCCACCCCACACAGACAGTGTGGTGAAGAAGGTACAACAGCAACAGCGCCTCTTCAACCTCAGGAGGCTGAAGAAATTTGGCTTGTCACAAACTTTCATAGATGCACAATTGAGAGCATCCTGTACGTCGCGACCTGGTACGGCAACTGCATCACCCACAACCCCAGAGGGTGGTGCGGTCTGCACAACGCATCACCGGGGGCAAACTACTAGAAGGCGAGGTCAGTACAGGTGCATCAAAGCTGGGACCGAGAGACTGAAAAACAGCTTCTTTCTCAAGGCCATCAGACTGTTAAACAGCCATCACTAACACAGAGAGGCTGCTGCCAACACACTGACTTGATATCATTGGCCACTTTAATAAATGGAACACCAGTCACTTTAACAATGTTTGCGTATCTTGCATCTCTCATCTCAGTATATACTGTATTCTATACTATTTACTGTATCTTAGTCTATGCCGCTCTGACATTGCCCATCCATATATTTATATATTATTAATTCCATTCCTTTACTAGATTGTGTGTATTAGGTAGTTGTTGTGAAATTGTTAAATATTACTTGGTAGATATTGCTGCACTGTCGGAACTAGAAGCACAAGCATTTTGTTACAACCGCAGTAATATCTGCTAAACACGTATATGTGACAAATAACATCTGATTTGATCATAATCTTCACAATTTCACAGTATTATTCCAACCTTATAGCGTGGAAATATGTATAAAACACAAGAAAGCATGTTTTTGATTGCACTGGGTCTTTAAATGATGTGCCGGATCTCTGGTCTAGTGGTAGCTCTCTGGGTAGTCACATATCAACAGGTTCAAGCCCTGCCTCTGGGTAGTCACATATCAACAGGTTCAAGCCCTGCCTCTGGGTAGTCACATATCAACAGGTTCAAGCCCTGCCTCTGGGTAGTCACATATCAACAGGTTCAAGCCCTGCCTCTGGGTAGTCACATATCAACAGGTTCAAGCCCTGCCTCTGGGTAGTCACATATCAACAGGTTCAAGCCCTGCCTCTGGGTAGTCACATATCAACAGGTTCAAGCCCTGCCTCTGGGTAGTCACATATCAACAGGTTCAAGCCCTGTCTCTGGGTTGTCACATATCAACAGGTTCAAGCCCTGCCTCTGGGTAGTCACATATCAACAGGTTCAAGCCCTGCCTCTGGGTAGTCACATATCAACAGGTTCAAGCCCTGCCTCTGGGTAGTCACATATCAACAGGTTCAAGCCCTGCCTCTGGGTAGTCACATATCAACAGGTTTAAGCCCTGTCTCTGGGTAGTCACATATCAACAGGTTCAAGCCCGATCTCTGGGTAGTCACATATCAACAGGTTTAAGCCCTGTCTCTGGGTAGTCACATATCAACAGGTTCAAGCCCTGCCTCTGGGTAGTCACATATCAACAGGTTCAAGCCCTGCCTCTGGGTAGTCACATATCAACAGGTTCAAGCCCGATCTCTGGGTAGTCACATATCAACAGGTTTAAGCCCTGCCTCTGGGTAGAAACATATCAACAGGTTCAAGCCCTGCCTCTGGGTAGAAACATATCAACAGGTTCAAGCCCTGCCTCTGGGTAGAAACATATCAACAGGTTCAAGCCCTGCCTCTGGGTAGTCACATATCAACAGGTTCAAGCCTGATCTCTGGGTAGTCACATATCAACAGGTTCAAGCCCTGTCTCTGGGTAGTCACATATCAACAGGTTCAAGCCCTGCCTCTGGGTAGTCACATATCAACAGGTTCAAGCCCTGCCTCTGGGTAGTCACATATCAACAGGTTCAAGCCCTGCCTCTGGGTAGTCACATATCAACAGGTTCAAGCCCTGCCTTTGGGTAGTCACATATCAACAGGTTCAAGCCCTGCCTCTGGGTAGTCACATATCAACAGGTTCAAGCCCGATCTCTGGGTAGTCACATATCAACAGGTTCAAGCCCTGCCTCTAGGTAGTCACATATCAACAGGTTCAAGCCCTGCCTCTGGGTAGTCACATATCAACAGGTTTAAGCCCTGTCTCTGGGTAGTCACATATCAACAGGTTCAAGCCCTGCCTCTGGGTAGTCACATATCAACAGGTTCAAGCCCTGCCTCTGGGTAGTCACATATCAACAGGTTCAAGCCCTGCCTCTGGGTAGTCACATATCAACAGGTTCAAGACCTGCCTCTGGGTAGAAACATATCAACAGGTTCAAGCCCTGCCTCTGGGTAGTCACATATCAACAGGTTCAAGCCCTGCCTCTGGGTAGTCACATATCAACAGGTTCAAGCCCGATCTCTGGGTAGTCACATATCAACAGGTTCAAGCCTGATCTCTGGGTAGTCACATATCAACAGGTTCAAGCCCGATCTCTGGGTAGTCACATATCAACAGGTTCAAGCCCTGTCTCTGGGTAGTCACATATCAACAGGTTTAAGCCCTGTCTCTGGGTAGTCACATATCAACAGGTTCAAGCCCTGTCTCTGGGTAGTCACATATCAACAGGTTCAAGCCCTGCCTCTGGGTAGAAACATATCAACAGGTTCAAGCCCTGCCTCTGGGTAGAAACATATCAACAGGTTCAAGCCCTGCCTCTGGGTAGTCACATATCAACAGGTTCAAGCCTGATCTCTGGGTAGTCACATATCAACAGGTTCAAGCCCTGCCTCTGGGTAGTCACATATCAACAGGTTTAAGCCCTGTCTCTGGGTAGTCACATATCAACAGGTTCAAGCCCTGCCTCTGGGTAGTCACATATCAACAGGTTTAAGCCCTGTCTCTGGGTAGTCACATATCAACAGGTTTAAGCCCTGTCTCTGGGTAGTCACATATCAACAGGTTCAAGCCCTGTCTCTGGGTAGTCACATAATTGTGAGGTTCAAGCCCTGTCTCTGGCATTCTTGTCTATCACTCTGCTAATTATCTCTCTCTCCGTTCCACACTGTTCTTTCAAAGTAAATCATTAAATATGAAAGGAGAGCAGAATTCTGATGCTGAAGGAAGAAAAAAAAGACAAAACACTATTTTTATGGCAGGGGTCAGAGGTTAGACTGTGGCCTTCTGGGAAAGGGCCTGGGAGCACCAGTCACTGGGAGCATAGAGCGGGCGTATTATGGGGAGGCTAACCGATGTGGCACATGATCTGTTTCTTACATCCTCTCCTCCCCATGATGCATCAGAAGCTCCTCTGGCTAGATGGGAAAGCAGAGACACTGGTCTTGACTGTACACTCTGCCTGACCTGCCCCTGTTCTAGAATCAGCCTGCCCCTGTTCTAGAACCAGCCTGTACCTGTTCTAGAACCAGACTGCCCCTGTTCTAGAACCAGACTGCACCTGTCTAGAACCAGCCTGCCCCTGTTCTAGAACCAGCCTGCTCCTGTTCTAGAACCAGACTGCCCCTGTTCTAGAACCTGCCTGCCCCTGTTCTAGAACCAGACTGCCCCTGTTCTAGAACCTGCCTGCCCATGTTCTAGAACCAGCATGCTCCTGTTCTAAAACCAGCCTGCTCCTGTTCTAGAACCAGACTGCCCCTGTTCTAGAACCTGCCTGCCCCTGTTCTAGAACCAGCATGCTCCTGTTCTAGAACCAGCCTGCTAACCAGTCTGCCCCTGTTCTAGAACCAGCCTGCCAACCAGCTTGCCTCTGTTCTAGAACCAGTCTGCCCCTGTTCTAAAACCAGCCTGCCCCTGTTCTAGAATCAGCCTGCCCCTGTTCTAGAACCTGCCTGCCCCTGTTCTAGAACCAGCCTGCCAACCAGCCTCGCCTGTTCTAGAACCAGCCTGCCCCTGTTCTAGAACCAGTCTGCCCTGTTCTAGAACCAGCCTGCCAACCAGCCTGCCCTTGTTCTAGAACCAGCCTGCCCCTGTTCTAGAACCAGCCTGCCCCTGTTCTAGAACCAGCCTGACCCTGTTCTAGAACTAGCCTGCCCTGACTGCTACACAACATCTACATAACATCCAGATTGTCCATCCTAGCATTCCATTTAGAATGCATTCCCCAACACATTGCTTTAATTCCAAGAAGTATGCTAGTGTGGATATTGGAACAGAGGCCCAGTTTTCCTAACAGCTCTCAAATTGATGTTGTTAACCAGCCCTGGAGACGGGAAGGAGGAGGATCCATTGTCAAAGGATGAGCTGTCCTGAAGATGTGATTAGTGGCTGATCAGTGGCGCCCCCTGTCCCTCGGGGATCCATCTGTAGTCAGCAGTGGTAGAGATCAGGTGAGTGCAGTCACTAAGGCTTCCTCCTTTACAAACACATCTACGTTCTCCCTTTCTGTTCCTCAAAATAACCCAATGAGCCTGTGGGATTACAATGTTTCACTGCATGAAACCTGTACAAGTGTGAGGTGGGATATGGAAATGTGGTTTTTAATATCCAACTCCCCCTGAGAGTAGGGTCACAGACAGGGATCAGACATTACCCCAATGAGACACCCTCAGAGAGCAGGGTCACAGACAGGGATCAGTCATTATCCCAATGAGACACCCTCAGAGCGTAGGGTCACAGACAGGGATCAGACATTATCCCAATGAGACACCCTCAGAGAGTAGGGTCACAGACAGGGATCAGTCATTATCCCAATGAGACACCCTCAGAGAGTAGGGTCACAGACAGAGATCAGACATTATCCCAATGAGACACCCTCAGAGAGTAGGGTCACAGACAGGGATCAGGCATTATCCCAATGAGACACCCTCAGAGAGTAGGGTCACAGAGAGGGATCTAGAGGGAGTTTCTATATAGATTGTATTGAGTAGTAGTTTCTATATAGATTATATTCTGGAGTAGTTTCTATATAGATTATATTCTGGAGTAGTTTCTATATAGATTGTATTGAGTAGGAGTTTCTGTTTAGATTATATTGAGTAGGAGTTTCTGTTTAGATTATATTGAGTAGGAGTTTCTATATAGATTATATTGTGTAGGAGTTTCTATATAGATTATATTGAGTAGGAGTTTCTGTTTAGATTATATTGAGTAGGAGTTTCTATATAGATTATATTGAGTAGGAGTTTCTGTATAGATTATATTGAGTAGGAGTTTCTATATAGATTATATTGAGTAGGAGTTTCTGTATAGATTATATTGAGTAGGAGTTTCTATATAGATTATATTGAGTAGGAGTTTCTGTATAGATTATATTGAGTAGGAGTTTCTGTTTAGATTATATTGACTAGGAGTTTCTGTTTAGATTATATTGAGTAGGAGTTTCTGTTTAGATTATATTGTGTAGGAGTTTCTATATAGGTTATATTGAGTAGGAGTTTATATATAGATTATATTGAGTAGGAGTTTCTATATAGATTATATTGAGTAGGAGTTTCCGTTTAGATTATATTGAGTAGGAGTTTCTGTATAGATTATATTGAGTAGGAGTTTCTATATAGATTATATTGAGTAGGAGTTTCTGTATAGATTATATTGAGTAGGAGTTTCTGTTTAGATTATATTGAGTAGGAGTTTCTGTATAGATTATATTGAGTAGGAGTTTCTATATAGATTATATTGAGTAGGAGTTTCTATATAGATTACATTGAGTAGGAGTTTCTGTATAGATTATATTGAGTAGGAGTTTCTGTTTAGATTATATTGAGTAGGAGTTTCTGTATAGATTATATTGAGTAGGAGATTCTGTTTAGATTATATTGAGTAGGAGTTTCTGTTTAGATTATATTGAGTAGGAGTTTCTGTTTAGATTATATTGACTAGGAGTTTCTATATAGATTATATTGTGTAGGAGTTTCTGTTTAGATTATATTGAGTAGGAGTTTCTGTTTAGATTATATTGACTAGGAGTTTCTATATAGATTATATTGTGTAGGAGTTTCTGTATAGATTATATTGTTTATAGATGTGACCAAAACATTCTGCTCCAACAAGAGATGAAATAAGTGTTTGTTTTGAGAAGGATGAGGTTCACTATGTCCATTTCCCTTTCCATTCCTGGGGCCGTTTCTTGTGAATAGCTAGTTGAAAAGGGCTGTTGTTAAGAAGAGCAATATGAATCAGAAAGTAAGGCTGGCACAAAAACCGTGTAAATGCAGTCCGTTATGGACAAAGACAGTCATAACCGTGAAAAAATAAAATAAAAGTTAGTGTGTAACGAACAACTGACTGAAGACCGGACAGACGGCCTTTTGTGTGGTTGAGTCCATTTCGGGAAAGTAACATGGACTCTTAACAACAGGATTAAACTTCGTTGCCCACTTGCTGGAAAATAAAAACAAACCTGTTTTTCGGTTGCCTAGGCCACGCCCCCCCCCCCCCCCCCCCTCACACAACGCAGCTGCAACACAAATTGAAATTAGAATGAATAGAGTGATTGTTACTTCCTGCCGTTTTGTTACTTCCTGTCTAGCGAGCTCTGGCCCAACTTTACTATTTTGTGATTTGTTTATATATATATATATATCATTTTTGCATGAAATGTCCTTTTTCATGATCGATACGGACTTTTGAACATGAGATTGACAGTTACTGACCTACGACCTCAATTGCGGCCTACTCATCTGCCCTGGGCTCTTTTGTATTTCTCCAACCCAATCTTCGGGCTACCCAAGAGGAAGCGCAGGCGGCAAAATAGTCAGGAGAGGAGGAGGAGAGCGGGGTGTCCTGGTGAGACTCAGGCGAAAGAAAACCCGGCCACTACTTCCATCCATTCTACTGGCCATTGTAAAACGGATGACCTCAGATCGCGGATTTGCTGTGAACTGGACTCTCTGCTAACTGTAAAATTCTCTGTTTTTCTGAAAAGTGTGTCTGACATCACTGAGAACTAATGTTGTTGCCCCCCCCCCCCCACCCCGACCATGATTACACATTTAGATTGCTGGCTAAACTCATTTACCAATCTGACATTTTGTTAGCTGACATGGTTAAAACCTCTTATGGATAGGGGAGACGCTAGCGTCTCAACTGGCCAATTGCCAGGGGAAATGCAGAGCGCGAGATTCAAATAAAATGCTACAAAATTCTAACTTTCATTAAATCACACATGTGAGACACTAAATTAAAGATACACTCGTTGTGAATCCAGCCAACGTGTCAGATTTTAAAAATGCTTTTCGGCGAAAGCATAAGAAGCTATTATCTGATAGCCTGCACCCATCTGCACCAGCAGTAAACAAAACAGCTAGCATAGCAGGCGCTACACAAAACGCTGAAATAAAATATCAAATATACATTACCTTTGACGAGCTTCTTTTGTTGGCACTCCAATATGTCCCATAAACATCACAATTGGTCCTTTTGTTCAGTTAATTCCGTCCATATATATCGAAAATGTCCATTTATAAAGCGCGTTTGATCCAGAAAAAGACAGCTTACAAAAACGCAATGTCGCTACAAAATATTTCAAAGGTTGCCTATAAACTTTGCCAAAATATTTCAAACTACTTTTGTAATACAACTTTAGGTATTTTTAAACGTTAATAATCGATCAAATTGTAGACGGGGCAATCTGTATTCAATACAGGAAAGAAAACAAACCAGCACTGCTTTTCACGTCTTGCGCAACTCACAAATGTGTCCCCAGTTCCGAGTTGGCCTACTTCTTCATAGAACAAAGGAATAACCTCAACCATTTTCCAAAGACTGGTGACATCGTGTGGAATGGCAAAGACAATATAGTGAACAAAGAGGGGGGGGAAATAAATCTGAACAGTTAGTCCTCGGGTTTTTGCCTGCTACATAAGATCTGTTATACTCACAGACATGATTCAAACAGTTTAAGAAACTTCAGAGTGTTTTCTATCCACATCTACTAATAATATGCATATCTTATATTCTTGGCATGAGTAGCAGGAAGTTTGAAATTGGGCACGCTATTTATCCAAAAGTGAAAATTCTGCCCCCTAGCTTTAAGAGGTTTTAATTGAGTGACTGTCACTGGACTGACATAAGAGAAACTGCTGATGAACCAAATGTTTAAACTGCACCTTGTGTCTTCTACTAGTCTAACTCAACATTAAGTTGAGACCCACTCCACCGAGTAAAGAAAAAAATCTATTTTTAAAATCTATTTTGTTGATCTGGTTAATTATTTTAGATATAGTAATGCAATACATGGTGCTAAAAAGGGTTAATATAAAAATAATAATAATAATAACTGTATCCACACATATTTAACTTGTTTCAAAACAACATGATATTGTTTAAACAACATGCAGCAACCCTGCAGGGTGTCTGGGGTGTGTTTGTCAACACAAGCAGTGAAACAACTTTAGCAACGGGGGGAAACAAACACTTGTCTATTATTAGGTTAAGAAATAATTACATAATTTGCATGTCAATACTATTTAAAGGAATTACAACAAACTGCCCTTTCAGGCAAATAAGGTGAAAACCGAGTCCCAAATTGCACCCTGTATAGTGCACTACTTTAGAACAGAGCCCTATGGAACCATGGTGTAAAGTAATGCACTATATAGGGAATAGGGTTCTATAGGGCTCTGGCCTAAAGTAGTGCCCTATATAGGGAATAGGGTTCCATAGGGCTCTGATCTAAAGTAGTGCACTATATATAGGGAATAGGATTCCATAGGGCTCTGGTCTAAAGTAGTGCTACAGTATGTCATGGTAGGCTACAGTATTTCATGGTAGACTACAGTATTTCATGGTAGACTACAGTATTTCATGGTAGGCTGCAGTATTCCATGGTAGGCTACAGTATTCCATGGTAGGCTACAGTATTCCATGGTAGGCT